>NC_057413.1:5269517-5569517 GCF_019320065.1 Cervus canadensis | reverse complement strand
ACAGAGGAGCCTGGTGGGCTACAGTCCCTGGAGTCACAAAGAGTCAGACATGACTGAGTGAGCACACAGCTTGTCAACTGTACAGTGGAATGTGGCTGAGCCCCAGTTTATTGGCTGCTGGTGAGTTAGTTGAGTTTACTTGTGCTATGGACATGGGCTCATAACTCAGAGGTAGTTAATACCTCTGAGATATTAGAGCACAAAAATTAGAAAAAAACAAGAGAAAACAATACAGTAAGTGAACAGCCTATAGGTTTCTAAGTAATAAATATATATATTATTATTACTTAATAATTAATATTATTAATTATTTATATTAATTTTATTAATATAAATTTAATAAATATTAATACTATTAATAATTAATATTTTATTGAGACACAATATTTAACTGTTTGTTAAATATTACAAGAGATTAGCTTCATCTACTACCACAGCAAAAGAGAACATGATGGCCAAAAAAAAAAAACCATACAACTGCAGAATATGACTGTGACCTTCTGGGCATCTCCGATCTCTTCACATAACCGCTTCTGGCTCCAAGCTCAGAGCTCCCTGCAGCGACAGGGTGCTCAGGGTTTGTTGGATTCTGTCTGCACAGGACGCTGAGACAAGGAGGCAAAATGGAGGTGACACCTGCTTCCACAGGTTGTGATAAAGAGGTGTGGAGTGTGACAGGCAGAAATTCCTAAATGGCTCCTGAGGTGTCGTCCCCCTGCCCTTGAGTGCAGGTGGAGTCAAGGACTATACCAGGATAGTTGCTCCCGTGATCGCACTGTGTTATATAAGACTCCCTCTTAGCTGTTTAGACAGAGACACTCTTGCCAGCTTCCATGAAGTAAGCCTTCAAGTTACGAGCAGGCCACACAGCTAGGAGCTGAGACAGGCCCTCAGCTGACAGCCCCCAGGAAACGGCAACCTGGTTCCTGCCTCAAAGAGCTGAATTCTGCCAACAACCAGTGAGTGTGGAGGAGAGACTCTTGAGTTCCAGATAAGACCACAGTCCAGAAATCGACACCTTGACTTCAGCCTGGTGAGACCTATGCAGAGGTCTACCCACCTAACCTCTAGCTGGACTCCTGACCCGTGGAACCTATGAGATAATAAATTTGTCTAAAGTGTCTGAGTTGTGATAATTGCAATATTAATTATCACAATAATTAATATTATTAATTAGCAATTAATTAGTAGCAGTATTAAACTACTAATATTAAGGAGAGAATGCATCAGCTATATTGATGATTGGCCTAGATGGGAGTCAGATTAAGTCATGTAAGTGTTCACTCTTATGGGCCTACATTTAAACAGCACATGTGTATTAAATAAAGGGAATGAGCCATTATCCACTATTCTAAACACAAAAGCAATAGTATGCCAGCTTATACTTTTTTATTTATTCAGCATAAAACAACATAAAATTATATCTTCTATGATGTACATACACACATTTGCTGTTGTCTTAACTATTATAAGTTATGGGAAATAATGTTTTTGTTTTATTTCATTACCCATCTGTCCATCCTAAATCGCTTCAGTAGTGTCTGACTCTTTGCGATGCTATGGATTGTAGCCCACCAGGTTCCTCCGTCCATGGGAGTCTCCAGGCAAGAATATTAGAGCGGGTTGCCATTTCCTTCCTCAGGGGATCTTCCCAACCCAGGGATCAAACCCATGTCTCTTAGGTCTCTGGCACTGGAAGGCAAGTTCTTTACCACTAACAGCATCTGGGAAGCTCATTTTATAATAAAGAAAGTTTAATATAAAATGCAGTTTTTATTTTTAACATAATGGAAATCATTGCTGAGCTATAATACTAGATTTTGTTGACATTTTCATGGTCCTGTGTGTTGGGTGTGTGTTTTACCATTTTATAGATGAATAAATTAAACCAAAGATTAGATGAACTAGTGACTGGCCATGTTAGACTATGAACTCAGCTTTTCTGATCCCTGCGTTCAAGATTATTTTGATCATAGCACACCTACAAAAAGGAAAACAAAAGAACACAAAAATAAGTGCAATAGAAAAAGCTGAAGATGCTTTCCACAGTAGCTAAGATAACAACAAAAGAATTCTCTGGTTAGAAGTGAAGATGTTTGTGAATGAGGTAACTAATCTGGTTTCTTCCATAACACTGGAGCCTCAGGTGCTTGGGATTGACTTTCAGAGCAGAGTCCCCTGGCTCCAACACCTGGTCATTCTCCAGAATAGATGTTTTTGACCTGTTTTGATACTGTTTTGATTTGATTTGCAGGCCTTGCTTCTTTGGGGTTTTTAGCCTTCTGCTCATCTTTGAATCTTTGAGTGGGTATTTTAGACTGCTCCTGGTATTTCTGAGTCTGTCTTTACATGCCTTACATGTGTCCGTGGCTTTTTGTTGTTTTTTGGGGGGGCCCACACTGTGTGCCCTGGATCCTCCTGGAGGATGCCAAGTTCCTCTTGGGGTTTCCAATAGTCCTG
Source organism: Cervus canadensis (assembly GCF_019320065.1). NCBI lineage: Eukaryota > Metazoa > Chordata > Mammalia > Artiodactyla > Cervidae > Cervus > Cervus canadensis. The sequence goes on along the minus strand of NC_057413.1, from coordinate 5,567,057 downwards.
TCTTGACCATGTCCAATTGCTCCCACTGAGAACTGATGTTTTGAACAAGTTAAACTGCTGATCTATGGTCAGTATTTGTCTATTACACAGTTTATAAAATAAATGACTTTGTATGTAGAATTGCTTGCTCGTGAAATATTTACTTCCAGTTTTATTGAGACACAATTGATATACAGCACTGTATAAGCTTAAAGTTATAGCATAATGATTTGCTATATCATTATGACATTATGAAATGATTATCGTGATAAGTTTAGCAAACATCTATCATCTCATATAGACACAAAATTAAAGAAAGAGAAAAAAAGTTTTTTCTTGTGATGAGAACTCTGGATTTACTCTCTTAACTTTTGTATACAGCATTCAGCAGTGTTAACTATGTTTTGCTAATTAATTTTGTTAACCCTTGCTAAAAATTTTTTTATAAATTATGTATTTATTATGATTCCATTTGTTAAAAATAATTGAAGTAGCCTTACTATCAATCAGGTAAGAGGTATTTGTTATGCAGATGTTTAGCCATTATATTTTCCATATTAAGAAGGAAAATATAGGTCAGAAAAAAAAGCAACACTTTTGTATTTTTCCATAAGAGAAGTGGATACCACTACAGGATATAGTATATACTAAAATATTTTCTTTCATAATTAATTCAAATAACTGGAAAAATGGATTATTCATTTGAAGCATCTGTTTGAAAAAAATAAAATGAAAGTTAAAAAGATTGGAAACCTTTAAAAATTTTGATTACTAGTCACTTAAATTTATTTTAGATGCAATGATCTAACAAACAGAAGCTAAAATAAAACATAATTATATAGGTTTTAACATATCAAGAAAATGCATTTCAAAGTACTATGCATAGAGTAGTAACAACTTAAAAATTCTGAAGAATAAAAATGAGTTACTTTCCTATTTTTCTGTATGTCTAAATTATTTCACAAAGAAAATGTGTATTCCAGTCACAGGTAATTGAAAAAATAGTATTCTAACATTTATAAGTTGTTGGAGGTAAATATAAAGTAAGAGATCTTGAAAGTTGTTAGTGTGGGATGTGTTCTCCACAAATAGTGCCTGGATTCTAAGTCAGTGGGTTTCTGACTTCTATATTTATTTTTCTGCCTATGCCTTCAACCATATTCCTTTATAATCTATCTTTATTTTATTTTTTATTTAAGGTATAGTTCATTTACACTGTTTAGATATAATTCAAGTGTACAATACAGAGACTCAATGTTTTCATAGATTATGCTCTAGTCTTTAGTTTCAAAGATATCTTGTGTCTTTTCCAAGTTCTGGCTTTGCCTCTTTAGTATTTTTATAAGTTTTTATCTCTTCCCTGGTTTTTATATTGAAATATGAATGCCCTCTTTCTTAGTAAACCCACATTTCTCAGTCTTTGTCTTTAACAGCTTAGCACCGTTCTCCACTGCTAACCAGCTTCTTGTTGAAACACTCTGCCTACTGGTGCCCATGCCAACATACCCTCCTGGCTTTCTCTGGCCACTTTCTGGTCCCTGTCAGTTCAGTTCAGTATCAGTCGCTTAGTTGTGTCCGACTCTTTGTGACCCCGCGAACTACCTCAGGCCAGGCCTCCCTGTCCATCACCAACTCCTGGAGCTTACTCAAACTCATGTCCATTGAGTCAGTGACGCCATCCAACAATCTCAGTCTCTGTCGTCCCTTTCTCCTCCCACCTTCAATCTTTCCCAGCATGAGGGTCTTTTCAAATGAGTCAGTTCTTTGCATCAGGTGGCCAAAGTATTGGAGTTTCAGCTTCAGCATCAGTCCTTCCAGTGAACACCCAGGACTGATCTCCTTTAGATGGACTGGCTGGATCTCCTTGTAGTCCAAGGGACTCTCAAGAGTCTTCTCCAACACCACAGTTCAAAAGCATCAATTCTTCAGTGCTCAGCTTTCGTTATAGTCCAACTTTCACCTCCATACATGAATACTGGAAAAACCATAGCTTTGACAGATGGACCTTTGTTGGCAAAGTAATGTCTCTACTTTTAATATGCTGCCTAAGTTGGTCATAATTTTTCTTCCAAGAAGCAAGTGTCTTTTAATTTCATGGCTGCAGTCACCATCTGCAGTGATTTTGGAGCCCCAAAAAATAAAGTCTGTCACTGTTTCTCCATCTATTAGCCATGAAGTGATGGGACCAGATGCCATGATCTTAGTTTTCTGAATGTTGGATTTTAAGCCAACTTTTTCACTCTCCTCTTTTCTCTTTCAAGAGGCTCTTTAGTTCTTCTTCACTTTCTGCCATAAGGGTGGTATCATCTGCGTATCTGAGGTTATTGATATTTCCCCCAGCAATCTTGATTCCAGCTTGTGCTTCCTCCAGTCCAGGGTTTCCCATGATGTATTCTGTATATAAGTTAAATAAGCTGGGTGACAATATACAGCCTTGATGTAATCCTTTTCCTATTTGGAACCAGTCTGTTGTTCCATCTCCAGTTCTAACTGTTGCTTCCTGACCTGCATACAGATTTCTCAAGAGGCAGGTCAGGTGGTCTGGTATTCCCATCTCTTTAAGAATTTTCCAGAGTTTGTCGTGGTCCACACAGTCAAAGGCTTTGGCATAGTCAATAAAGCAGAAGTAGATATTTTTCTGGAACTCTCTTGCTTTTTTGATGATCCAGTGGATGTTGGCAATTTGATCTCTGGTTCCTCTGCCTTTTCTAAAACCAGCTTGAATGTCTGGAAGTTCACGGGTTCAGTTATTTTGTCAGTTATTTCTCTTATTTTCTTTTTATTTATTAAATGTATGTTTTCCTTCAGACTCTTGCCTAAACTGTTTACTTAATAAATATCCTATAATATCCTCCTGACCATTCTCAAGATTTTAATACCTAAATGTTGCCAAAACCCAAGTTTTTATCATTTTGGGAAACCCATGGCTTTTCTCATTAGCTCCAGACACACATAGATGGATCCCTCAAGACCAGGGTGTCAAAAACAGAACTCTTCATCTTTTCTTCCAGTCCTGATCATCTTCTCGTGTTCTGTACGCAGAAAACAGAACTATCTTCTACCCTGTTGATTGCTCTGGATAGAAACTTGGGAGTCCTATGTAGCTCCCTCCCCTCACGCTTCTCCCATGCTCTATTAATTACCAAAAGACATTAATTCTAGCTTTTAAGTCATCCTGGAATCTGTCCACTTGTAATTCTCTTCATCAGCTCCTTCATGGTTTAACCCAACATCAACTCTTTCCTTACCTAGTACAAAATTGATCCCCCCACACCTACCCTTGATCTCCTCAATCTATAATTTAGACTACAGCAATAGTTATCTTAGTAAAAAAATACTGTATGGAAATAGATTTCTATCATCCCGAAACAAATTCTCACTAAAACCTACAAGGCTCTTTATGTAGCCCCTGTGTAGTTTTTCCTGTTTCATTAACGTATCTCCTCTTCTGTTCATGTAATTCAGTTGCATCGGACTTTTTGCCTCAGGGTCTTTGCATCATACTTCCCGTTATACTCCTCTTGTTTTGTTTCCTAGTTTAATGTTTATTCTTATTTTAGTTCTCAGTTTTTTATGTCACCTATCCTAGAATCTCTACATTGATCCATACTTACCCTCAGACTAGGTCAGCTTGCCTTTGCTTTCTTTTAAACTTCGGTAGCACGTGTTAGATCCTCAGTAGCTGTCATCTCCTCTTGCCTAGAGATTTAAGGAGAGCAAGAGTCTTTCTTGGTGTTAGTTTGCCCCAGAACTGACAACAAGAGTTCAGCTATTACAGTAGTGCCGTTGCATTGCAGACGCCCAACACTTGTGAAAGTCGCTCAGTTGTGTCCGACTCTTTGCAACCCCATGGACTATACACTCCATGGAATTCTCCAGGTCAGAATACTGGAGTGGGTAGCCATTCCCTTCTCCAGGGGATCTTCCCAACCCAGGGATTGAACCCAGGTCTCCCGCACTGCAGGTGGATTCTTTAGCACCTGAACCACTAGGGAAGCCCTACCCCATACTTATGTGTCAGTTAAGTCATGAATGGGGCTGCATAGGTTCCTGTGTATCAGCTCTCTCTCTGCATATGTCCAACTATTTGTAACCCTGAGTCTTGCTCACTTACAAAAGAATATAGGGAATAGACAGAAAAATAACGTTCTATTCTTCTTTGTCCTGACATACCCTGGACCATGCTTTTTTTTTTTAATAAGCTGATGAGCCATACTCATTTTGTGTGAGGAACAGAGTTGTTATTCTCACTGTCCCAAGAAGATTTTGCTTTCTCTGTCTTCAAGAAGAGAATAGGCATGGGTGTGTGTAACTGCTGGCTCTGGTCCTAATCAGAAGCTTGAAGAACCAAAAACCCATGACATATTGCTTGCCTTCTGTCTGAGAATTTTCTCATTGACATAAATCAGTGGTCAGCTGAAGAGCTTCAGACTGTGCGGAGTGAGGCTGGGAACAGAAGAGGGAGTGTTCATGCCTCATCCAAAGGAGATTTCTCAATTGTTTGACAGTTGTTAAGCAATAAGAAAAGATGCAGTCAATTTGAATTTATTTTCTTTTTCCTCTTGTGACCCAAAGTCTTTGGCAGTCCGCCACGCTAGTCAAGAGTGGTAGAAGAAACATTGTTATAGCTTCTTCTTTAAAGTTTCAGAGTCTAACGATCTAACGAGCATACACATAAGACACAAAGATAACATAAAATAAGGCATGTTGTTAATATTTAGGTATATCTCTCAGTTCAGTTCAATTCAGTTCAGTCGCTCAGTCATGTCCGACTCTTTGTGACCCCATGAATCGCAGCACGCCAGGCCTCCCTGTCCATCACCAACTCCCAGAGTTTACTCAAACTCATGTCCATCGAGTTGGTGATGCCATCCAGCCATCTCATCCTCTGTCGTCCCCTTCTCCTCCTGCCCCCAATCCCTCCCAGCATCAGGGTCTTTTCCAATGAGTCAACTCTTCACATGTGGTGGCCAAAGTACTGGGGTTTCAGCTTCAGCATCAGTCCTTCCAATGAACACCCAGGACTGATCTCCTTTAGGATGGACTGCTTGGATCTTCTTGCAGTCCAAGGGACTCTCAAGAGTCTTCTCCAACACCACAGTTCAAAAGCATCTTATCTCTACTTATATGTTAATGTAAAGCCACAAAAGAGAATACTGAGCTGACTATGAAACAAAGCTCCAAAGATTATTGTTAAATGTTTAACATAATATGAAATATATTTTTGTAGTTCTAATTTTTCCGGATTTCTTATTTACCCAATTGTAGCCTCAAACATCACAGCATTTTGAAGATATAGTTCACCCCCAGAGAGAGTCAAGATCATCTGGCTTATGCTCTAGGCCTGTTCTGTCAAATTGTTTATACAACTTTCTTCTGAGAGCGGAAACTCGGAATGATCTACAGGGTTACTCCTGGTGGAATATATATATGTGTGTGTATGTATATATATATATATGTGTGTGTGTGTACACACACACCACATAAACAAATTAAGGGAGAAGGACTGTGGAGAACTAACTGTGATGTCTCAGAGATTTCTTCAGACTAACGAGTTAGTCTACCATGGTTTCATGGATGCTGGCATGAGACCTGAGATTTCTGAGTCAGAAACAAAGGCCGTTATGACTCCTGGCTCAGCAGGCAACCTGGGTATCCTATCTGTGCCAGTGTCCCTTGCCTCGCAGATCCTACAGATAACACCGAAGGGCCCCGGTGGGCCTTGATAACTTAGGGGTTTGTGGCATAGCTGAGGAACCCCAGACTTGGGCAATTTGAAAGTTGTATGAGGGGCTGCAAGCACATCTACCCTGCCTGTCAGAGCCTAATTTCCAAGGCTCGCAAGTGTAGCCCCTCTGCTCATAAGCCACACAGAAAAGTGAGACAGCCTTAGATAACTGTCAAATAAAGGGAAGAGACAGAGTGGGTTTTTTCCTCCTTTTCTTCTGTCTTGGCTTCAACCTATCAAGGAAGGCGAACACTTCAAATAAAATGAGATGTTTGTGTTATTGCAGTTATCGTCAATGATCAGGTATTTAGGTGTGTCTGGTTTTTTTTTTTGTTGTTGTTTTTTTCTGGCTTCCCTTTAACAGGGCCCAGAGTATTTGCATAGCCTACAGTGAGGACTCATAGCTGCTTATGACCTATGTGAATGCTCAGGGAGGTATAAAATAAGCGCTGCCATGTCTCATCTCTAAAGAAGAAGGAGAAGGTCACCGAGCCCTGGCTCATCCCTACCTGACCTCAAGCACACACCCTCAATACTGAATGCCATCCAGCTGTGGTACAGAGATGTCAAATAAAAGAAACTACTGTTATTTTATACCTGTGTTATACTGATGAAATTAAGCAATGCTGGGCAGGACCACTTATTTATGAATAGGAAGAAAAACAGCTCTCCCAGAAATTCTCACGTTCTTTGTGTGTGTCCGGATGCAACCTGTGAAGAGCACTTCCTTTACCAATGGGGATCTGATAGCTCATAGCCATGTGGCCTTCTCCTGCGGAGTGTGAAGATTGGTAAATAAAGAACTCTCTGATAGAAAAATGTGCTCATCCCTGTGAAGTCAATGAATCCTTTGAAGGCACTGTGGTTCTATTCAGTGCCCTGGAAGAGTTCATTAACCCCACGCAAGCAGGCCATTTACTCCTACCTAGAGGATCCTGCTAATTAAATTGCTCTGCTTACCCACCTACGTCCCAATTTTCTATGAATACATGAATGTCTTGAGTCTCATTCTCTGTTCTTTTGTGGAAGGCAGAGATGATTACAGAGTAACACTCTTTAGGAAGTGCTTGTATTTTTGCAGGGGATCAGTCCTGGGTGTTCATTGGAAGGACTGATGTTGAAGCTGAAACGCCAATACTTTGGCCACCTGATGTGAAGAGTTGACTCATTTGAAAAGACCCTGGTGCTGGGAAAGATTGAGGGCAGGAGGAGAAGGGGAGGGCAGGAGGAGAAGGGGACGACAGAGGATAAGATGGTTGGATGGCATCAGCGACTCAATGGACATGGGTTTGGGTGGACCCCGGGAGTTGGTGATGGACAGGGAGGCCTGGTGTGCTGCGGTTCATGGGGTCGCAGAGTCGGACACGACTGAGCAACTGAACCGAACTGAACTGTATTTCTGCTATAGATCCTGGACTTGGCTGAACTTTTTTCAAAACCAGTTTTTTAAAAGATTCATTTTTTCTTCTGGACCATTTTTCAAGTCTTTTTTTAATTCATTACAATATGGCTTCTGTATTATGTTTTGGATTTTTGCCGCGAGGCATGTGGGATCCTAGCTCCCAGACCAGGGGTCGAACCTGCAATCCCTGCACTGGAAGGCAGAGTGCCAACCACTGGACCATCTGGAAAGTCCCTCAAAATCAATTTTGAAAAATTTATCATGATAGTGTTATACTTAGTAAGGGTAGCCTAGCTAGATGACTTTTAATGTTTCATAAACGGCTATAAAAGTGCGATAAATGGCTGTGAGAGTTATCTATGGACAAGTTTTATTATTTCATTTCCTTCTTGCAGAAATTCAAAACGGTCATTCCTCCTACCTAAGGCTAATTTCTACATCTGTGCCTCTGACTTCATCCTTAGGAATCTGGCGTTACAAGCAAGCCATCTCTCGCTCATGTATTTGACTGCTTCTTCTCTCTCTCAATACTGGAACTTTCCCATTGGCTTTTTATTTTTTTTTTTTATGTTTCTTTTTTTAAAAAATTATTTTATGTATTTTAATTGGAGGCTAATTACTTTACAATATTGTAGTGGCTTTCCATACACACAAATCAGCCACAGGTGTACACATGTCCCCCATCCTGAACCCCCCCTCCCACCTCCCTCCCCATCCCATCCCTGAGAGTCATCCCAGTGCACCAGCCCTGAATCCCCTGTCTCATGCATCGAACTTGGACTGGTGATCTAGTTCACATATGGTAATATATATGTTTCAGTGCTATTCTCTCAAATCATCCCACCCTCGCCTTCTCCCACAGGGTCCAAAAGTCTGTTCTTTATATCTCTGTCTCTTTTGCTGTCTCACCTATAGGGTCATTGTTACCATCTTTCTAAATTCCATATATATGCATTAGTATACTGTATTGGTATTTTTCTTTCTGACTTACTTTACTCTGTGTGATAGGCTCCAGTTTCATTCACCTCACTAGAACTGATTCAAATGCATTCTTTTTAATAGCTGAGTAATATTCCATGGTGTATATGTACCACAGTTTCCTTACCCATTCGTCTGCTGATGGGCATCTAGGTTGCTTCCATGTCCTGGCTATTGTCAACAGTGCTGCGATGAACATTGGGGTGCACGTGTCTCTTTCAGTTCTGGTCTCCTCAGTGTTTGTGCCCAGCAGTGGGATTGCTGGGTCATATGGCAGTTCTATTTCTAGTTTTTTAAGGAATCTCCACACTGTTCTCCACTGTAGCTGTACTAGTTTGCATTCCCACCCATAGTGTAAGAGGGTTCCCTTTTCTCTACACCCTCCCCAGCATTTACTGTTTGTAGACTTTTTGATAGCAGTCATTCTGACCTGTGTGAGGTGGTACCTCCCTGAGGCTTTGATTTGCATCTCTCTGATAATGAGTGATGCTGAGCATCCCATTGGCTTTTAAATGTGCTCTCAGTTCCTTCATGAGACATCCACAGTAACAAATAATTTCTAGGATCTCATCTCCTTCAAGTAATTTCTCTCTCTATTTGTTCCACTTTGTGGCCAAACTTCTTGAAAACATTTTCTTGGTCATTGTCTATACTTCCTCACTTTATTCCAGGATAGATTTGTCTATTTTATGGACTATTAAAATAATTTTCATTAAAGTTAATACTGATTCCTGTTCACAGAATGTAAGAGAGATTTCCAATCACATTTGTGCAAGTCCCCTCAACTGCATTCAAAATTTTGACAATTAAAATTTTTTTCTTCCCTATCTATCACCAGGTTTTACTTCCTACTTTTCTGCTTCTCATTTCTGTCTTCTTTTCAGGATCAACCTCACCTACTTTGGACACAGCATACTGATCCTAAGTATTCTCTTATTCTTAGTGTGTATTTTCTTTTTTATTGATTTCAAGAGTAGCTGTGGTTTGAAACAACATATTTAAGATGACTGACAAATATACAGCTCTAGCCCAGATAGCCTCTGATTTCTGGACTCATATATTTTATTTCAGAGACTCAAAAGCATCTAAAACTAAAATTTTCTAATTAGAATTCTTTTATATCCCCTTGACCTCCTACTCCATGCTCCTCCTCCAAAATATACCATATATTTTATTATCCAAGCCAGAAATCTTGAGTCATCTTTGACACCTTCCTTTTCTAAATTCATCATTTTGTTTTCTGTCTTCTACTTCACAAAGGGCTTTGAGCACAATATATCAATTTATTGTCACAATCACCCAGTAAGACAGGTTAATATCACTGTGAACTTGGATTAGGAAACTTAAATGCAAAAAGGCCAGGTGACCTGCCCAATATCACTGTTTGTGAGTGGAATATGGAGCAGGAACATGGACAAACATTTTATTCAAAATTCAGTTTTTTCAAACAGCAATTGGAGAGGATTTTTTTAAAAGAAAAGAAGTTTGAGCATTCTCAAATGTTAAAAGAAAAAAAGCTAAATTACTAGTTTAACAAGGAAAGGAAGACATTAAGAATTCAACAGGATCTTATTAATAACTGCATATTTTTGTGACAACTTTAGGATTAAAAGAACAAACAAAAATAAGCTTTGTTTTTATCATAATTATTATCATCCTATACTAATTATTCTGTTCTCAAGGCATTTTCTTAGAATTGTTAATTAATTTTAATAAGAAGCAGATATTAATTGTCTGGAAAGGACAAACACACATACACAAAAAGCCATGTGAAACTTTCCTAACAATATGTCTGTTGTTACTAAGGAATGGCTGAAAGTCTAATAGCTATGATAAGACTATATTATTCCTAGAAAACATGTAGTGTCTTAATTAATGAACTTAGCCAAAGTTGAAAATTCCAAGTCAGGTTGATTTAGTGTTAAGTCACTCAGTCAGGTCCAACTCTTTGCAACCCCATGGGCTGTAGCCCTCCAGGCTCCTCTGTCCATGGGATTCTCCAGGCAAGAATACTGTGGTGGGTTGCCATTTCCTTCTCCAGGGGATCATCCTGACCCAGGGATCGAACCCAGGTCTCCTGCACTGCAGACAGATTCTTTACCGTCATGTAAGTTTATTAATTGTCAAATTAGTTTGGAGAAACGTCTGATTCTTAAATTTTGAAAATGATTTGGAAATCTCAGTTTTTCCGGAGCAAACTCTGTGCTTATTTTCATCCCTAGGCAATGGAAAATATTTCTAATAAATAGAACAAATATAGTAGTAATGTCCCAACTCAGGAAGCTAATTGGCACATTCAGTCAAGAAAGGAGAAAAGAGAGGAAAGATAAAGACAGAGATGTGCACTTCAGAACTTCTACTTTGATAAAATTCATTCCATGACATTAAAACCAATGACAATCCAAGAATTTTCCTTTACTGCTGTTACCACAATGATGATATGTTAGAAACAATCTTTAAAAGTAGATAGGATGAGACTAAAGAAAAAAAAGAAACACTGAAATTTAAATAGTGGGAAACGATATTCTCTTTGCTCTTAATATATTTTAGTTATCTCCTTATCATCTACTTGAATTAATGCGCTTTATCCCAGCCATGTTTCTCACACGCTGGCATTATCAATGAGTTTTCCTGATGAGAAAAAGTGTAATTCTCCCTGAATGAGGGCTTGCAAATCCATTAACTCAACACTAGAGAAATCTTTGAAAAGACCCCCTCTTAGGTGATAGGAGGGAAGGAACAACTCCTAACTTGAACATTCTCTTTAAAAAAAGTGAGTTTCAAACCTGAGTGCACGCAATACCCAGCTCCCGTCCTTCCTCTCCTTAATGCACATGAGAGGGTTTGCTAAAAGGAATCCATCCTAGAAAGCAGACCTATGTCAAAAAAGTGACATTCGATGAAATGAAAACGAAGAATCTGTCTTAAAATGGCAGAAGCAAAGCATCATCAGGGTATGCTGGAAATCGGACAGATATCCTGCTTCTTACAAACTAGAATCTCAAAATCAATGTCCTCTCTTCTTCCTAAGATCTTTTTAAACAGTGGCTTCCTTGACTACAAACTGTCCTCTGTCTAGACACTAGTGATGCCTCTATGGAATTTATTTCCCTTTGGAGACAGGACAGTGCAACCGTTGAGAGCCCACAGTTATAAACAGAACAGGATCAGTATTCTAACACCAGGCAGGTATCTTCAGGCAGTCAGTTCAAACAAATGCCTTAGGCAATTGTTTTATCCTCTCTGATCCCCAGAGGCACATGTGCATCATATAGGAACACTGAGTGTATTAAATCAGATAAAATGTAGAAAACTCTCAAACTTTAGTTGCTAGTTAGTTTTGTTGAATTTTCAAAAATAGTAGCTCTCATGAAGAAGAAGAAGAAAGGTTGGGGGTGGCGGGCAGTGGGTTCCTTCATCAGAAACAAGGTCCTCTGAAACACGGTGACCTTGGATAAGGCATCCTGTAAGTCCACCCACGGTGGTAATGGCAGAAGGACTGTGCAATCAACCCATCGGCGATTCCAGTAAGAACAGACTGTCACTCCTTCCATGACGGAAGTGGTTCAGTGGAATCACTGCCCTCAGTTAGCTGGGTGATCCTCCAGCTGAATGGTGCAAGGCTGAGGACTCCGTGCTGGTCTCTGACCCAGCGGGCTCTTAGCAGGGGTTGCAGCCAGTCCTGCCTCGGTCAGGCTCTTTGTCCTTTCAGGTAAATGGCCGGGTGGGAAATGCCTGCATTTCTGCCCACTGGGAGGATTTTCCTCCACCACTGACCTTGAAGAGTGTCCGAGGAAGGGGCTTTAATACCCTCCATGTTTGTGGACTGCCTCAAATCTTGCCAGAACAACTGATAACCAAGGTGGGTTTTCTCTTCCTCCATCACTTACTTGGTTGTAGGGAAATCTTGTGAAGCCTTAAGTGCAGGCTGGGAGACAGAAGACAGTCTAGCCGGAATGGGAGACTTGGGCATTTGAGTCACTTCCTCTTGCAGCTCATCTGTGCCTTTGGGCCAGTGGTTCTCTTTAAGGACCCACAAAATGTGAAAATTCTACCAGAAATTGCTGGAAAGAGAAGAATTGCTGGGAGAAGCTGGGCATCAAATTATAAGAAATCGCACTGGAGGACTGATTATGAATAAAAATAATCCTTCTTTTCATATTTATTCTTCTTACCTTCTTCCTGGGTATCCTTTTTCTTTGAGATCAAAGACTGACCTTTGATTTCAAGGTCAGCCTACAATGCTGACCAAGCCCATGTATCCAGTCCCATCTCCTGGGACAAATAGAGGATTTTTTTTCTACTAAAGAGCACCATGAGAGATGTTTTCCATTTAGAACTGAAAATATCTATTTAACCCCAATTTTTTCTGTCTTCTAAACATGTGCCAAACCACTCTTGTGGTTTAGAAATTGGCTCAATACTTTATTAATATCAGGCTGTGAAAAGGAAGTGTGAATATAATTAGAAACTTTCTTTCAATTTTTGTTTGCAAAAACTGTATGCCTTGAATAATTAGTAACTTTTTTTTTTCTCCATCCATGCATTTCATGCCTAATGATTCCCAAGTTAGCTCAGGGATATTTGTGTTTTCCATGCCAAGCACGTAAAAAACTGTACATATTTAATGTATACAACTTAGTGTGTTTGAGGATAAGTATATACCCCTGAAAGCATCACCACTGTCAAAGTGGTAAATGGTATCCATCACATCCCAAACTTCCGTCTTGCCCTCTTTATCATTTTTATTAGCATTATTTGTGTGGTGTGTGTGCAAGTGAGCATGTGCTCAGTCATGTCCGACTCTTTGCAGTCACACAGCCTCTAGCCCACAAGGCTCCTCTGCCCATGGGATTTTCCCAACAAGAATACCAGAGAGTGGGTTGCCATTTCCTTCTCCAGGGGATCTTCCTGACTAAGGGATCGAAACCACGTCTCCTGTGTCTCCTGCATTGCAAACAGATTCTTTACCACTGAGCTGCTGGGTACCTCTTAACACTCTTTAAGTAAATGGTCTCCAGAAGTTATTTATCTTACGTCTTACATAATTGAAGTTTTGTACTCTCTGACCATTACTTCCACATTTCCCCCTCCTATCTGCCCCTAGCAGCCACCATCCTCTGATTCTATGAGTTTGACTAATTTTTATTATTATAGTCTGTACCATGTGTTTTGTATTGAGAAAGTAAACATCCCCCAATTTTTTAAATTATTTTTTTTGCTATTCTGAGTCCTTTGCATTTCCACATAATTATTAGAACCACTTGTCAATTTCTACAAAAAGCCTAGTTGGATGTTAAGGATTTCAGAGAACCTCTAGATCAAGTTCAGGAGAATTACCATCTTGACAATATTGAGTCTTCCTGAATATAAAATATCTCTCTTTTATTTAAATCTTATTTAGACATTCTTTATTTTTCTGTCAGTGTGGTATAGCCTTACACATTTTTGTTAAATTTACTCAGGTATTTTAATCTTTATTATTATTGTGAATTAAATTGTTTTCTTAATTTGATTTGCATATTCTTCATTGCTTGTACATAGAAATACAGATATTTTTCTTATATTGATCTTGTGTACCTTGCTGAACTCGTTTATTAACTCCAGTAGATATTTTGGGAGGAGAAAGAGTAAGTAAGAAAGTAGTAAGAGAGGCTATTCCTTGAGATTTTCTATATATAGAATCAAGTTATCTACAAATAAAAACAGTTCTGCTTCTTCTTTCCTATATGTAATTTTAAATTGACTTTTCATGTCTGATTGCATTGACCACAACTTCCAGTACAGGACTAAATACATACATGAGAAAGGACATCCTTTTGCTCCTGATCTGGGGAAAAGTTCACTTAATAGCATGTAATTATGTATGTTATTAGCTCTAGGGTTTCTTTGTGCTCAGTCACTTCAGTCGTGTCCGACTCTCTGCGACCCCATGGAGCATGGCCCGCCAGGCTCCTCTGTCCATGGGATTGTCCAGCCAAGAACACTGGAGTGGGTTGCCATTTCCTTCTCCAGGGTTTCTTTGTAGATGCCCTTTATTAGATTTGGAGAAGGAAACGGTTACCCACTCCAGTATTCTGGCTTGGAGAAGTCTCGAAGAGTCGGACACAACTGAGTGACTTTCACTTTTACTTTATCAGATTGAGGAAATTCCCTTCTTTTCTTCATTTGTGAAAGTTTTTTCTTAATGAATGGTTATTGGATTTGTGTGTGTGGCTGTTGTAACTTTCATGATGGCTTTTATTATTTTTTTATTAATAGAATATTTATTTTATTAATAAAATGTATTATGTCCATTGGGATTTTTATATTAAACTGAGCCTTGCATTTCTGATATGAATCACACTTTGTCAAGGATTATATTCCTTCTTATGTGTTCTTAATATTTTGTTGAGAAGTTTTGTACCTATACTCATGAGAGATATTGGGTCATAATTTATAATTTGTTTATTTGTCTCTAGTGTCAGAGTAATACTAATCTCACAGAATGAATTGGAAAGTCTTCCATTTTCCTCTATTTTTCTGAAAGAGGTTGTGATGAAATGTCATCTCTTTATTAAATGTTTGACAGAACTTAGTGGTGAAACCATCTGAACTTGATTTTTTTTTTGTAAGCAGACATTTTTATTACTAACCCATTTTAATTTATGTCTGTTTGAATTTCTTGTTTTATCTTGAATCAATTTTAGTAGATTGTGTCTTTCTAAGAATTTGTCATTCTGTTCTAACTTGACTAATTTATTGGTGTAATGTTGATTTTAGTGATCTCTTATAATTCTTTTAATTTCTATAAGGTCTGTAGGAATGTTTGGGCTTCCAAGGTGGTATTAGTGGGATGTTGGTTTTTCATTCCTGATTTTGGTAGTTTATGTATTATCTTCTTATTTTCCTTGAGGAGTCTAGCTAAAGTGTTGCCATTTTTATTGATCTTGTTCATGAATCAACTCAGTTTCTTTAATTTTTTCTATTGCCTTTCTGCTATCTCATTGGTAGTTGCTCTAGTCTTTATTATTCCCTTCTTTCTGAATGCTTTAGATTTACTTTTCTATTCTGTTTTGATTTTTAAATTTTTTAAAGTGAAAGGGTAATTTTCCAGTATAGGTATTTAATGCTATAAATTTCACTCTATGTACTACGCTAGCTTCATCCCATAAGTATTTACATATTTTTTGTGCTTCTTGTTGTTCAGTTAAAGCTATTTTTCTAATTTTCTTTGTAATCTTTGTTGACCCATGGATTGTTTAGAAGTGTGTTGCTTAATTTCCAAATATTGCCTAATATTTGTGGATATCCAAAATTACATTCTCTTGTTTTATAATTTAATTTTATTGTGGTTGTAGAATATGTGTTCAATTATTTCAATTCTATTAAATTTATTGCTGCCCTTTCATAGCCTAACATACTATGGTAGATGATCCTTATAGCCTGAAACAATGTACCAATGGAGCTGGGCCAGTGGAAGTGGAGCCTCCCCAGTAAAACTCTAATCTGCTCATATTTGGAGAATCTCTAGTAGAGACATTATCTGTTCACTACTTAAATGAAGGATGAACTCTCTGTAACTGAAGATCTTTGGTTAATCTAAAAATTGCAGTTCAGTAAATATTATTACAAAGAAAAGTTCTGGCTGAAAATAGTTATATTGTCAGAAAATATGTAGAAGAGAATATTTTGATTTAATTATTAAACAATATATCCTCCTAGTTATAAAATCAGACCATCCTAGTTATAGAATCTGATGTAAGAATTGACTGTAAAGAAGGCTGAGTGCTGAAGAATGATTGATGCTTTTGAACTGTGGTGTTGGAGAAGACTCTTGAAAGCCCCTTGGACTGCAAGGAGCTCAAACCAGTCAATCCTAAAGGACATCAGTCCTGAATATTCACTTGAAGAACTGATGCTGAAGCTGAAGCTCCAATACTTTGGCAACTGATGTGAAGAACGACTCGTTGGAAAAGACCCTGATGCTGGCAAAGATTGAAGGCAGGAGGAGAACGCAGTGACAGAGATGAGATGGTTGGTTGGCATCACTGACTGAATGGACGTGAATTTGAGCAAACTCCAGGAGATGGTGGACAGGGAAGCCTGGCGTGCTGCAGTCCATGGGATTGCAGAGTCAGACACAACTTAGAAACTGAACAACAAGTTGTAGAATCAGAGACTCTCCTTGATTCTTACAGGGGAATAAAATATGTATATATTGACTTTGAAAAGAAAAGCTTGAAATGAATGGTTTAATCCAAACAAGATGCAATGAGTCCTGACCTGTATCCGGCTCTATGCCAGATACTAGATCCAAGTACCAGGGAGCTCAAGGCCCACTGAAGACTGTTTACTTGAATAGTACTAGAACATCAAATATCACAAGGATATTTTAAAAAATACTTTAAAAATCAACCTGCTACATTTTATCTAATTTTCTTCTACATACAGCAGGAATATAAGATACCAAAAAGTAAAAACAGAAACCCCTTCAGAAAGTATTAGTAACTGAGACAGGATGTCTTACTAGTTTATTTGATTTTAAAAAAAGAAAGAAAATGAGTGAATAAATAACCAAAGAACACTGGCACCCTCCTCCGCATTTACCACCACCAAAGTGTGAGCAAATAAAAATACCCTTCTGTATTAAAAAAGAATCTAAAGCCAGGGGTTTTCTGTTCCCAGTAGAAAAATGACAATAACACTGCTCCCTCTATTGTTTCCTTTCCTTCTTTCCTCTCCCCTCCCTCCCTCACTTCCTTCCTTCTTTTTTCTTTATTTCCTCCTTCTTCTCCTCCTTCTGTTTGCATCCTCCTCCCCCAAACTCCCTCCTCACCCTTGCCTGCTCCTTGCTCTTCCTCTTTCTTCTTCTTCTTCTTCTTTCTTTTTCTTCTCCTTTCTCCTGATCCTTCTTGCACTCCTCATTCTAATGTGAAAATAGAATGGTGATATCTTGAAATGAAGTACCTCTGACTTTAAATAAATGTAGTGGCTCAAAACTCATGTCAGAGTTAAGAGATTCAGAACAAGATATTCACAAACATTGACCATGAATCTAGCCCAGAACGCAGGATTGAGACTATCTTATTTTTAAGTTTAGAATTATAAGTTATGCTTTCTATGTTAAATAAAATTCAAAATAAGGTTTTATGAAAATGAGGCAATGAAAGTAAAAAAGGTACTTCAACAAATCTTAGGTTTAAACAGATATAACATTAAATATTAGACGTAAATATTTCAACTTCTCTCCACTTTATTGTTTGATTAAAATTTTCTAAGTTTCACTAAAGTGATCTATTAAAAAAAAAAGACAAATCTTGAGTTTACCTACATGCTATAGATCTGACACAATACTGTGTGTTGGGACAGGCGCAACATGTATAGGCTTGGTGCCCTGCCACATGGGCGCTAATGATACGGTGAAGTGTCCCTGCATGTGACAGAATTCTGGACAACAGATGGTAAGAAGCAAGGAAATATAAGACGTAGTAATAAATCATAGATAGATGAAATTTTTCCACTTGAGATGGTTGGAAATATTTACAGCTTGAAACAATAAAATTTATTTTATTTACATTCATTGTAAGTGATGCTATTTTATGTTATTTTACTGTCCCCTGTTGTAAGGTGGGGGTGGGAGTACTTGATACTCACGCTTTGGCTTCTTGGTATCTCTGATTCCATACGTAAAATTTAGCATCATCAATGTACGTTTTTAAGCTTTCTAATTTTAGAATGTATTGAGTTATTAGTCAAACTTCAGTTTGATTTCCTATCAAATGCACATTTTCTGAAATTTAATTTTCATTTAGTTTTGAAACCAGAGTGCAATTAAAAAAAAAATTAACCCATATGCTTTCATTCATCAATTCAAATTGTCAAAGTACATTATTGTTTTTAATGGATATTTTATGTTCTAAAGAACTCTTTTGAGCTATTTCAATGACATTTTTATTTTCATTGTAAAACACAGTGATTAATTTTTAGCCAGGACATTACAAAACTGTCTGGAAGGAAAAAAAAATCTTTTCAGATCTTGTCTCTTTGCACGTCCACTCTCTAGAATACATTGTTACTTTAGGCATCAGACCCTGAGTGCAGCAGTATAAGGTAAGAAAGAGGAGTTGGACACAAACCAGTAAAGGCATTTGTGGAATAGGTTCATTTTCCATTTATGAACAAAGAGCACATTCAAGTTTATGATGAAGTCAAGCAGAAGTGTACATAAGCACTAGGGTTCTTCTACATCTATGGTGACTCAAGTGCAATTACTCGAGATGCATTTAGTGATGAAACCACGCCAAAATATATTTATAAAAAGAGAAAGATCTCCCTTTAGTAAATTTGTGAGAGTGACTGAATGAGATGAGAACACTGATGGGTAACACTCTTGTTTTCTTAGTCAAAAGGAGCCAGCTCAGACACAGTTCAGTGGCAATCCCAGTGCTTTCAGACTGAATGTTGAATTAGCATCATGCATCTATCTGTTTAATCACCTATGACTGCTTAACCCCAAGCAACCGTAGGTATAGACAAGAGAAGGGACAAAAGAACCAGAGTGATTGTGAAATAGATAGTTGCTAGTGACATCAGAGCATGGTTAACCCGAGACTCTATTTTTATACAGCCTGTCACTGAAATCTGAAAATCCATGGTTAGGGATTTGTTTCTTTGGCTAAAAGAGTTGTTCTCTAAAACAATTCTAATTATCCCATGAAAGGACATATAATAATCCTTCTCAACCACTGAACATTAGTAATCAAGCTTATCAGATTCTTATCAGGGATTATAAGTTTTGACAGAGGAATATTGATTTTGCTTTTTTTTTCAGAGTTTTGATTAGACTAGATATATTTCTAACTGATTTTAAGAATGCACTTAATTTACCCAAGAACCCACCTGCATAGATTAACAGAGAGACACAGTAGGAAGAAATTTTCTACCAGGTTCATTGTCAATACCAAAAGCAATCTGTCAGAGTTCTGTGGTTGGTTGTTTTATTTATAATCCAATAAAAAGTCAAACAGTAGATTCTGGCAGGGTTCTTTTCGTGTGTGTTTTCATGAGTAAATTTCATGATTGTTTTTTTCCTCTGTTGAAAGGCAAAAATACCAGGCAGTAGCTGGATTTTGATTCAGCTCTACTGAGATAGGTCAGTAGGATACAAAAAGAGACTAAGTTTTCTGCCAAAGTTTTAAAATTATTAAAAAAAACTCCTAGAGGTGGCGTTCTAATCTATAAAAGGTACATGTGGCAAGCCCCAACTCTGGCTCACACTAAATGTATTGTAGTAATAATGTCTGTTATGTTTTGTTTTTTAATTTTGAGATCTTTTCAAACCTTGTACTTCTATACTTTCTCATTTTATTATCAAGTCTGCATAAAGATGTTGTTATCAACAATTTTTGCAGAAGTAATATCTGGGTCTTGGGTAATTATGTGAAAAGTCAAATCTTCAAAGGTAGGGAAAGTGTCCGGTTCTATTTGATGATACTCTAGTTCTTTCTCTGACACAATGGACATGGGTTTGGGTGGACTCCAGGAATTGGTGATGGACAGGGAGGCCCAGCGTGCTGCGGTTCATGGGGTTGCAGAGTCGGACACGACTGAGCGACTGAACTGAGCTGAACTAAACTAGTTCTTTCTACAGTCAGGCAACTATTTTTCTTCTTTCCACAATGTGAGAACCATAAAGATCATTCAAAGTTTCCTTTAAGAAGATATTTCCATGCTTTTTGTAATAAAGTATCTGAAGTCCATTCTAGGGCCAGGTATAAGGTCAAACTTGGGATATTTAAAGCTATTCATGGTCTCTAACATCTGATTAAGCTGATAAAGTCCCTTTTGCCCTTCTTTCTTACTGCAGTGGAAACAAACCTAAGTTGTAATTCTTGGAGAGTTTTGGAATGGTAAATGCAGCTCAGACCTGGGTGCTCGCCGCCCTCTGCATGTTAAAAGGTAATTGAATAGGAGCAAGTCTAAGTGCAGTGGATACGTAGGCTAGAGGCATTAAGTTACAGCTTCAAAGAGGTCACACTGAAATGAATTTTTTAAAAGAACTATAAAATTGCATCTAAGATAGATGGGGAGCAAAAGCAATATTTAAATGAAATTGTTATGGATATAAGTCACTTTCCAGGCATTATAACTATTTCTAACATAAAATATGTTTTCACTTCATATATAAAACATTGTTATTATTCACATCTTATGACATGTTAACATATTAAAACTTAAATGTTTAATGCATATATTAAAATTTTGTGTCATCATTAACCCAGCTGATGAATTCTCTTTGAAAAAAAATAATGGGAAAGATATATCAAGAGAGATAATTTTTACAATTAGAATAAAAATATGTAACTTAAAGTGTGGTGAGATAAAAATGTCTAAGTCAGAGTTCCAAATCCCACTTTTTTTTTTTTGCTCGTGGGAATCATACTGCCATTTGTTTTCCTATTAAATGACATTTCAAATACTTTATTATAAACATAAATCACATCTCCTTTCAAGAAGGCAAATGACAAACTAAATTTGAGATCTGGCTTGCATTTCTATACCCTACCCATGACTAAATAGATGAACAGTTGCTTTATAGATTGTATCTGAAGGATAAACAAAGAGAGACAGTAGATTACAGGAAACGTGTCACTCGAAACTGACATCTGCCCTTTAATTCACAAACATCATCCTAAACCCTGTCACTTTGGTTGACATCTGTTACACATCCTGATGCATGAGTTTCTGGAAAAGTGCAATTTTATCTGCAGTCGGTTCAAAAACATGTATATATACATCTATGTGTATGTGTGTACATATTTTTAAACGCCTTACTACATCTATAGATATGAATTCACTTTTATTAATCTTTTAAAATGCCAAAAGAACGCTATTGTTCACCAGCTGATCTTCTGGATTTAATAGTGGCTGCTGTTGGACACAATGACAGTCCTATGTACCTAAACTATAATCCTTTTCAATGTAGAAAACGTCCACCATTAATTTGACTTCTTTGAATTAAATCATCTCAAGAAGACCCTTGTTAGGTGTATGCATATAATTAACACCTGAGATGAGTAAGCCATGAAAGTATTTGCACTCATTATCATTGTTTATCACAGTAATGGAGAAAATGCCCTTTGAAGCAGAGAGAAGAGGAGCTCCAGCATAATGAAACAATGAATGGAAGACACACAGAGCCCTGCTCCAGTCCTTCCCTACTCACCATGCGGTCAGCCCACTGAGAGCGTCAGCAGCACCTGGGAGGTTGTTAGAAATGCTTGTTCTCAGGTTCCACCAACCCACAAACTAAACCAGAACATCCTGGGGTCAGGGCCCAGGAGTGTGAATTATAACAGACTCTTGCGGTGATTCCAATGAGTGCTATAGACATTTGTCAATCACTAGTCTAATGCCAGGCTGGATGAAGCACAAGCTGGAATCAAGATTGCCAGGAGAAATTTCAGTAACCTCAGATATGCAGATGACACCACCCTTATGGCAGAAAGCGAAGAAGAACTAAAGAGCCTCTTGATGAAATTGAGAGAGGGGAGTGAAAAAGTTGGCTTAAAACTCAATGTTCAGAAAACTAAGATCATGGCATCTGGTCCCATCACTTCATGGCAAATATATGGGGAAACAATGGAAACAGTGAGAGACTTTATTTTGGGGGGCTCCAAAATCACTGCAGGTGGTGACTGCAGCCATGAAATTAAAAGACGCTTGCTCCTTGGAAGAAAAGCTATGACCAACCTAGACAGCACATTATAAAGCAGAGACATTACTTTGCTGGGGGAGGGAGGTGTTGGGGGCGGGTGAGTGATGCACAAAACAAAAGCAAACAGTTAAAAAACTGTTAATTAAATATTTCTATCATATGTAGATAGCAGCATGAACATAGCAATAATTTATTCATCAATTGTTGAGGTATTTTTAGGCTGTTTCACTCTTTGACTCCTTCAAGAGTGCTCCTAGAATGTGCTTGCATATGTCTATAAAGAGAACATATGCATATATCTCTGCTGACAACACTTTGGAGTGGAATTGTTGAATCACAGGGTACACATATGCTCAACTTTAGTAAATGCTATCAACAAATGATCCAATGCGACTGTAGAAATTTGACTCCTATCAGCAGTGTATATCTGTCGTTTTTATGTTAGTTATTCTGTGTAGTGGTGCCTGACTGTGCATGTGTGCGTGTTGTAGTCTGATGATTAAGGAAGTTGATGGTTACTTTTTTGGGCTTTCTCTACTGAATATTCATTTTAAATTTTATTATCTTACTTCTGCTGTCTCTGGACTTAGTATGTGTTCTTTCTCTATCCATCCTCTTGAAAAGGAAAGTTGGGTCATTTATTTTTAAACTTTATTCTTTTTTTTAAATATGAATTTAAGGCTGTAAATTTCCTTGTAAGGATTATTAGCTGTATTCCCAAATGTTTGATATTTTATACTTTCCTTGTTATTTAGTTAAAATGTTTTCTAATTTCTATTCTTTTTAAAAATGCATGCAATACTTAAAAGTTCATTGTTTAATTTCCAAGCAGTTGGGGGGAATTTCTAGTTTTTTCTTTTTTATTGATTTCTAACTTAATTTTACTGTGGTCAGAAAATATACTTTGAATGTCTTAAAGCCTTTGAAATTTGTTGAGGTTTGCTTTATGATCCAATATGTGGTCAATTTTGGTAAATATGCCTTGTACATTCTGTTGTCATTGGGTGAAGTATTTTGATGTCAATTAGATCAGTTGGTTAATTGTGTTTGTGAAGGATATACTCAAAGATGGCCTATGATTATCCTTGCCTTGAGATAATCAAACCCTTATGGTGTCCCCTCCGCTGGTATTGGTAGGTCCCATGAGTTGCTTCTAACCAATAGAGTATGATGGTTCTATTACATAAGGCTGTACCGTCAGCCATGTTGGGAGAATTTCTCTTGCTGTTTTTGATACAATAAGCAGTATGAGGAAGCCCCACATGACAAGAAACTGGGACTCTGATAACCAGCTGCAAAGTAAGAATAATCTCTAGACAGTAGGTGGCAAACACTTGGGGTCCTTGGTCCAATGCAAGAAAAAAACTTGGGCTAAGAAATTTGTGATCTTGAAAGCAGAGCCTTCTAGGTCACGCCTTGAACTGAGAAGGCAGTGCCAGGCATCACCTTGATTACAGCTATCCCTGGAGACTCTGACACAGGGAGGACCCAATAAAGCAACGCCTGGACCCGTGACCCGAGAGACGTTGAGGTTAAGTTGTATCATTTAAGGCTGACTCTGTGGCAATGGGTTGTGCAGTAACAGACAACTAATCCAGGGTTTTGCGACTCTGTGTGCTGTGCTGTGTTGTACTTAGTCATGCAGTCATGTCCGACTCTTTGCGACCCCCATGGACTGTGGCCCAGCAGGCTCTTCTGTCCATGGGATTACCCATGGACAAGAATGCAGGAGTGGGTTGCTATTTCCTTCTCCTGGGATTTCCCTGACCCAGGGATCAAACCCACATCTCTTGCATCTTCTGAATTGGCAGGCAGATTCTTTACCACTGCACCACCTGGGAAGTCATAGACTACCCAAATTTATCTTGGATTTTTTAATATAAGGAAGTATAGAAATCATCTTAATCAGTTCAGCTCAGTCGCTCAGTCATGTCTGACTCTTTGTGACCACATGGACTGCAGCATGCCAGCCTTCCCTGTCCATCACCAACTCCCGAGCTTACTCAAACTCATGTCTATCAAGTCAGTGATGCCATCCAACCATCTCATCCTCTGTCATCCCCTTCTCCTCCTGCCTTCAATCTTTCCCAGAATCAGGGTCTTTTCAAAAGAGTCACTTCTTCTAATCAAGTGGCCAAAGTATTGGAGTTTCAGCTTCAGTGTTAGTCCTTCCCATGAATGTTTAGGACTGATTTCCTTTAGGGTTGACTGGTTGGATCTCCTTGCAGTCCAAGGGACTCTCAAGGGTCTTCGTCGACACCACAGTTCAAAAGCATCAATTCTTCAGCGCTCAGCTTTCTTTATAGTCCAACTCTCACATCCATACATGACTACTGGGAACACCATAGATTTGACAGACAGACCTTTGTTGGCCAAGTAATATCTCTGCTTTTTAATATGCTGTCTAGGTTGGTCATAGCTTTTCTTCCTAATAACTGTATTTTAACCTCCAGTGTATGTTTAATTAATTTTGACTTTTTATTTTAGCTGATGATTTTTCCCTTAAACTTTACTCTGTCTTATCCTTAACCCAGATTTCATTTCACATTTGCCTTTAAAATTTTTCCCCATCACTGAAATTCAACTCAGTAAATTTGGCTTTCTGATGCATCTTTTGGGAAAACAATGTTACGGTTTGTGAATCTTTGTCTAAGTGGGAGAGTCTAGATCATTTATATTCTTTGCCACTTCCGTTATATATCTTTCCTAATTTTGTGCTTCCCTGCTTTTTTCCATTTCCATAGTTTTGCTCTACATAGATATCTTTTTTGGTAGTCATCTTAAAGGCACATATCTAATGTTCAATTCATATACCTAGTTTTTAATTTTAAATTTTGGTGTTTTTTTCCTATGAACCATTTATTGTATCGATGTGAGGAATGAAGGGAAATTGACAGAATGGTATATCCCACCTGTACCATTTTCTTGTTTCTATTTATATAAACTGGGTCCTTTTAGACATTTGGGCATTATTATAATCACTGATATTACATTTTTGTAATCCTGCATATCTGTCATCATTTTATAGCTCATTTTCATTTCATTCCTCTGCATTTGGTGATTTTCACAGATTTGTCTTCCATATCCATAATTTAATATGCAACAGTGATAATTCTATAATTTATTCCTTCTTTTGTAGATACAGTCTTACTTTTCATATTTCCTTGAGGTCATTTATTACCTACTTCACTTTCCTCATTTTGCTTCTCCAAAACTGACTCCACCTATAATTTCTATGTGGCTTCCACTTTTTGCATTTCTTTGAAATACCAAGCAAGTACACTATAATTGGTTTTTGTTTTTCTCATTCTGATACTTTCATCTGACTTTTGAAAATGCACTCTTTCCTTGTTTTTTTGGGATTTTTTTTTTTACTTGCTCCAGCATCTTTTAACAAAACCCCATTCTGCCACCATTTTTTTCTCCATGGTCTATCCCCATTCTAATGTAGCTTGAATTGTTTTACCATACTCATTATTCAAAACTCAGATTAAATAATGCTTTCTGTCCCTACCCTCAGACAGTTGTAACTATTTTTTTCCCTCTGTTTTCCTACAGTATTTTGCACATATCATATCAAATCTTAAAATGTTTATTTTGTTTTCTTTTCTTTTAACATTTCTTTTTGTTCCTTTAGATTTTGACATTCTTGAGGGCAAGACCTTTGCCTTGCTCTTTGTGACAGCAGCAACTAACATACTACTTGAAGCATAGTGGGCAAAACATAAAAATATAAATGATCTGATGCTTCTGAGTCAGTATAAATCCATCATCACTTCAGAAAAAATGCCTAGGGTATATCCTTCAGATAGTGGGAAACAAATTTATTTTTCTATATAAAGGAAAAATAAAACTTTGTGGAGAATATTAAATATCTTGTTCCACTGAGGTATTTATGGGGTTTTGAATTGAATTGAAATTCCTCTCTCTGTATAAATCCTAGATACAAGTCAAGTGTTCTTAGGGGACTGATACTAGAAAAAGAAACAAAAAGGAAACCAAACATTAGGTTTTAGTCTAAGAATTTGAGTGCTTTTTTAGACTCACCAAATATAATCAGATTTATATTTATTTTTACAGAAATGTTTGCTCAGCTAATGCATTCCTAATCAAATACTGGGTGTTCCATGATGGAAATTTCAAATAAAGTTCTTAAGGCTGTCAAAAAGTAAATAAGCTAACTAGAATTAAATTTCTTTGTTTCCCAGTGGGTCTCATAAATGCTTAGGAAGGGATGTGGTGTGCTTAGAAATTGACCACTTAGATACTCAAATGCCAGTCCTGTCAACATATTCTCCTCCATCCCTCATCCCCGACCAAGGATTTCACACATCCCTTCTGATGAGATATGTCCATTTATAAGTGACAAGCTATGTGACTTGCAAAAGCTCTACCAAAAAACAGTAACAGGACACAATAAAAAAAATCCACAATTTGATTAACTAATCTACTTTATATAAAAATTTTTGTATCTTCTCATTAACTTTATGTTGTTATGGCTACCCACATGAACTTTACCTGCATTAGAGTCAATGAAGTCTGATGAATTTTTTACCTTAACATTAAGTACACACAGGAACAATATATATTGTTCAAATGTAACTTTAGATCATTTTGAGTCTGATTTTGAGTTTCCTTGTTGAATCTTCTGGAAGTCTTTGACATGATACATTCTGTCTACAAGGATTTTCCAACTCACATAAGCTGTTCTATTTTAATCCTTGTGACATGTGAATCACAGAGAACTTAGTAAAGCACTCCTCTTGATGCAGACATAGAGAACAGACTCATAGACACTGTTGGGGAAGGAGAGGGTGGAAAAACTGAGAGAGGAGCACAGAAGCATGTACGTTACCATATGTAAAACTAGACTGGAAATTTGCTGTGTGGCATACGAAGCTCAAACCTGGCACTCTGTGACAACCTGCGGGGTGGGACGGGGTGGGATGTGGGAAGGAGGTTGAGGGAAGGGCCATATACATACCTATGGGTGATTCATGTTGATGTAGGGCAGAAACCAACACAATATTATAAAGCAATTATCCTCCAATTAAAAATAAATAAATTTAAATTTAAAAAATAAAGCGCTCCTCTTGAATACCCAAGGTTAGACACAGTAAACAAGTCTATTACCCATGAAATATTCATGGAAAACATGAATTTATTTTCAGTTTTGTGGTTTATAAGACATAGGTAATTAAATCAAGTTTTATGAGACATCGTTTTGAAAGATCTGGTTAAAATAGATTTGGAAGCATTGTAAAATGGCAAAAGTTCAGAGTGTCTGTGTTTACTCTTGCTTGAAACACCCCTCAGTGGGAAGAATGAGACAGTGGGCTACAAGTTCAAGTTCTGTGAGGCTGGAATCAATTTTATTTGAAAAGAGTTTGGTTCACGCGGTGTAAGACACTTTGAGAAAAATGCGATTGCTGCCCTCTGAGCTCATTAAATGTTAGGACAATTGGCCACGGAAGAAAACAGTCAACAGGACGCATCTGAGCGTTTTTATGCTATCCGAGATAGAGAAGTGTGCACGACTCTTAAGAAACCTCTGAGTTCTAAAAAACTTATTACACATGTGCATGTATATATAGGGCTTTCCAAGT
The DNA here is from genome assembly GCF_019320065.1 of Cervus canadensis. Classification (NCBI taxonomy): domain Eukaryota; kingdom Metazoa; phylum Chordata; class Mammalia; order Artiodactyla; family Cervidae; genus Cervus; species Cervus canadensis. The sequence goes on along the minus strand of NC_057413.1, from coordinate 5,539,665 downwards.
GGTGCTGGTGGTAAAGAATCTGCTTGCCAGTGCAGGAGACATAAGAGACCTGGGTTTGATCCCTGGGTCAAGAAGATCCCCTGGAGCAGGAATTGGCAACCTCTCCAGTATTCTTGCCTGGGAAGGCCCGTGGGCAGAGGAGCCTGGTGGTCTATAGTCCAGGGGGTCGCAGAGTCAGACTTGACTGAGTGACAGAACACAGGCATGTATATACACACACACATGCACACACACACACACACACACACACATAATAAATAGGGAAGAAAAAGTTACCTAAAGACAGTCCTTACACTTACTAGTCTTGAGTTTACCAACACTCCAGAGAAAATGCATTTCTTGGGCTAGTCACACTTGACCTGACTGTTTTTCAGCAGCATTAGCAAGAACATTACCAAGGACCTAAACTTACTTTTAAGGAGCATTAGCTCAGTGATAGTACCTGCCTTCAGATTCTACTTCTCACATTCCAGCTCCCGAGATAGACTCTTTATTTTATGTCATCTTCACAAGAGATCCAAATAACCTTATTTTTCAAGTGAGAGAACTGAGGAATTTGCTTACGGCTGCATTGCTGGGGACCAGAAGAGGTGAAATGTGAGTTCAGGCTCAAAGCCTTTGACATTCTTGGGTACGAAAAAAAATTTTTTTTAAGCTAACTTCTTCTTTTATACAGGAAAAATACAAGAACTCACAGGATTGAACTGGACAGAAAGCAGCAGCACTCTGGAGGCTGGGCACCTGAGTCAGTAGAAGCTGGCTGGAGCATCCCTCACGCCAGGCAGCTGTCCACCTTGCTGGATGGCGCTGGTGGCCCGGCACCTCCACTGGCCAAGCTGAGCCATGGCGGGCCCCTGTGACGGGTCCTCAGCTAACCCTCCACCTTTGGTCATTGGCCTCAGACTCTGTGAGCCGAGTCTTAGCCCCATGGTCATATCACGGCTGTCAAAATGTGGGAGAAGTAGTATATTGGCTTCCTTGGTGGCTTAGTTGGTAATGAATCTGCCTGCAATGCAGGAGACAAGAGTCTGGTACCTGGTTCCGGAAGATCCCCTGGAGAAGGAAATGGCAACCCACTCTAGTATTCTTGCCTGGAAAATCTCATGGACAGAGGAGCCTGGCAGGCTACAGTTCATGGGATTGCAAGAGTTGGACAGGACTTACTGACTAAACCACCACCAAGAATCATTAACTCGGGTATGGCTGAAAAGGGCTTATTATATATATATATGTATATATATATATATATATATATATATATATATATATATATAAAGACATTTCTATTGCTTAGGAGATTACAGAATTTTCTTGAAGCTCTGTGTCAGGAATGGGGACAAAGACCAGATATATTCTTTATTATAGTACAGGTACTTAATAAAATTTTGTCATATCCTGTAAGAACAGAGTCTATGTTTTAGGAAAGAACAATTGTAATAGCAAAGATAGGAAATGTTGAGACAGAGTGTGAAATGGTTGCACATTAGTGCAACAAAAAATGGATGCAAGTAGGGAAATTATATAAGAGGAATTATCAAAGAGGAGAAGTAAACACATTTCTGATAGGTACTTGCTCATAACAAATAAATCCACATAATTATTATCCCAACATATTAACAACATATCTGGGTTGGTAGTAGAAATCTCATTGGAATTATTCATTTCACATGAATATTTAGTTTAAACACCCTTGAAGAAAAAATTTAATCTTTAGATGGAATGAATTTAGGTTTCTCTGAATTTTTCTTATAATAGCAGCTGTTCATATATATTTGCCTATTCCCCAAGTTTCCCTTACCAGTGCCCCAGAGAAATCATCTCAGTAAATTCAATAAGAATTGTATTATTGAGAAACCCGATTCTCATTTTATTATTTGTAAGTGACAATTAAGTAATGTCAGGACGTTGCTATCTGTGATCATACATACATACATGTGATCATATCTGTGTTCTACCCTGTATATCAAAGATGACGTAGAAGAGTTAAAGGAAGCTGATGTGAGCAGCCAATGTCAAGGTCATGTCCCCAGACGTGATGGTAATTTAACATGTAATTACATAGCAACCACCTAGCCTGTGTGAATTCGAATTTCCTCATTTGTTGGGTAAGTAGATATGCTAGATTCAAGGCTTAATATTATCAGGCAAGAGTCATTTGTTTGTATCAAGTCCTAAAGGAATCTCTCAGTTGGACAAGCACTAGGAGCCTCTGTGGGCATCTATGAACTTTGCCTCATTCTTGATTCTCCTTCCTCAAGACCTTGTAGTGGAAATCTCACTGTGAGAAGGGGAGAGTCCACCCCCATTTATGTTGCCCAAAGGTGGAGATTGAAAAGTTCAGAGTCCCCTCGTCTCCATGGAGCACAGCTCAGGTTTCCATCTTCCTAGCTCTCATCCTTCTAGGAAGACACCTTCTGTCACGTTTTCATAGACTGACATGGACAGTGGAAAGCAGTCAAAGATTGTCTTTAAGAAGCCCCGTACATGGGCTTTATTTTTTTTAATTAGTTAAAAAGTTTGAGAATTAAATAAAAAGAATTGAGAAATTATCTTGCTGGCATAAATAGGGGGAAGAAAAAAAAAGTTCTGCACTAGATCAACTACCCTTGTATTTCAAAATGGGAAATTCATCGGCATGAGTCATCAATTTTCCCCTTTTCTGAGATTTCCCTGTGTACTTTCTTAAGGGTCTGAATTTGGAGATCCAAATACATCAGGGACTAAATTATTTAGAAATTACCCTGAATACCAGATTAGTGAGATTATCTAAAAATAACTGAGGTAATGTAACGCAGGAGGCGACTAATGACCTGTAAACGCAGGTTCCTCTAGCACTCTCCCTTCAGGGACCAGTTAATATTTCTTAAATGGCTTCTTTGGGAACTGGATGGTTCAGAGGAATTGGTAATAAGAGATGATACAGTGATTTTGCCATTATGTCCTGACTTGAGTAGCATATAAACAAACCATCTTTCTAAACAAATGTATTCATAAATGCTTAAGAAAGGCATCCAATGCTGAAAACAGCCTGGAAATCTGCACTTTTAATCAGACTTCTCGAGCTTACTTGTCAGAGTCTATTTTGCAGAGCATACGTGTTTTTCTACAGCAATAAGCGATGCTATCACTCTAGTGTAAAACTTCCATTGCAAATGAAAAGTTAATTAGGGGTTCTTTCTTCATTTGTACCTATTCCAGTTGGCCTTTATATAGATAATCAAGTAATTTAGGGATTAGCACAGAGAATGGAAGACGAGAGGGTAAAGGAGCCTTCACTATAAAGTGCAAGGGGAAAAGCACAAGAGGGGGAAAATGGGCCTGACATGGAATTGATCATTATTTATTGCCAAGTTCTTTATTTCGTAGATGTGCAAATTGAAGCAGAGATGGGCAAATTGACTTGTTCCAGGCAAAGCACCTAAGAAAGAGCAGAGGCTCAGGTCTTACCCCCTTGCCTGTTGAGGATTCTTTCCTCTAGAGCATAGGGCCTCCCCTCAAAAGGCATTAGGAAATAGGCCACTGGATCTTGCTGCAAATTGCTTAGACAGAGGATGTGATGAAAGCAAGCAGAGTAATCACTACAATGCAGGTAGCAACTGAAGTTTTCTTTAAAAACAGACCAAGGCGGCCCCACTGTTTGTACCCATCACTATATGACGGTAACTAAGAAGTGAAAAATTACAATCACCCTCTCAATATTGTTTATTTTATCTAAGACGGTGCAGAAAAGAAAATGAAGAGAAAAGGAAAATAGCATTTCTAGCTAAAAATTCGATTATACTTGCCAATCAAACTGCTGCTCCGGCATTGTATAATTGTAGACGTTTTAAGAGACATGTCTGACTATATCATCAAACAGGTAAGTTCTGTGAATGAAAACTAAAGAGCAAGGCCAATGTGTATGGGTAGGAGAGACACGGTTATTGTCCCAAAGAAAAGCACCTGGGATTATTCAGTCCTGCACTGTAGAAAAAAACACAGGCTTTGCAGTCATGTGAGCCTTGAGCTCTGCCTTTTGCCACCTACACACTTCAACTCATCTGACTTGAGCAATCCCAGGCAGAAGATGGGACAAATAATTAACACCATCCTACTCACTGTCAGCATTAAATAAAGTCATATACTTAAAATGAGTAGCATAAAATAAATGTAGAGTAAAAGACAATTATGGTTATTTTCACATATTTTAAGAAGAAAATTTCAAATCTGTATAAACTGTAGTTTAATGTATACTTATGAACCTACCACTCAGCTTCAGTGGTTAAAAATGTATGGTCAATCTTGTTTCTTCCAAATCTACATCTGTTCCACCTCCTGTATCATTTGGAAGCAAATCCTAGACGTTACTTTTCATCTTTTGTTTTGTCCAGTTGCTAACTCGTGTCTGACTGTTTGTGATTCCATGGACTTCAGCACGCCAGGCTTCCCTGTCCTTCACTGTCTCCCAGAGTTTGCTCAAACTCATGTCCATTGAGTCAGTGATGCCATCCAAACATCTCATCCTCTGTCACCACCTTCTCCTCCTACCCTCCATCTTTCCCAGCATCATGGTCACTTCCAGTGAGTCAGCTCTGCTAATCAGGTGGCCAAAGTATTGGAGCTTCGGCTTCAGCAGTAGTCCTTCTAATGAATATTCAGGACTGATTTCCTTTAGGATGGACTGGTTGGATCTCCTTGCAGTGCAAGGAACTCTCAAGAGTCTTCTCCAACGCCACAGTTCAAAAGCAACAGTTCTTTGGCCCTCAGACTTTATGTTCCAACTCTCACATCCAAACATGACTAAATACAGGAGACCTGAGTTGGTTCGATCCCTGGGTCAGGAAGATCCCCTGCAGAAGGGACTGGCAACCCACTCCAGTATTCTTGCCTGAAGAATTCCATGGGCAGAGGAGCCTGGTGGGCTACACCCCATGGGGTCGCAAAGAGTCAGACATGGCTGAGTGACTAACAATTTGCATATGAGGACCTTTGTCAGCAAAGTAATATCTCTGCTTTTTATTGTGCTGCCTAGCTTTGTCATAGCTTTGCTTCCAAGGAGAAGGCATCTTTTAATTTCATGGCTGCAGTCACCATCCGCAGTGATTGTTCAATATGTATCTCTAGAAAATAAGGATTCTTTTATATTCATAAATTATTATCACGCCTCCCAAGTAGTAAAAATCTTTGTTATCAAATATCAAGTCAGTGTTCAGACTTTCAAGCTGTCTTGTCAATGCTATGTGGGGATTTTTCCCCTTAGCTTATTTGAGTCAGGATCTTGATAAGTTTGGTTGATAGGTAATCGCTATGATGATGATGAAAAAAGTTGTTGGCAGGAAGTCATATTGTTTTGGAATGGAAATAAACTTCGTAAGTAATACTAGCCCTTGCTACAGGAGATTAAAGAGGGTGCAAGAATATAATATATGACTCACAGATCAAGTCAAACCTCTCCTTTTTCTTACACTTACTTCAAAGGCAGAATGGACTCAGTTGTCCTGGCAAAAAGATGAATGAAGAAAACATCCCTTGTTATTTCTGTATTATTCTATACGTCATTAATCTGAACTTGTCTACAAATAGAATTCTTGAATATTTGCAATATATTATGGATTAAAACTTCAGTCCCTGATGAATAATAAGTATTATATGTGGTTAAATTAATGAAACCACCATACAGTTATGTTCCAGTTTCACTGAAGTTGATCCAGACCTGGTTGAATTAGGCTGTACATAAGGCATTATTTAGGTCACGCAATTGTTCAAAGCTGAAAAGGATGGTTGCTATTTTACACTTTGTATAACTGCAGTAAATTACACATTTTTTAAAGGGAAGTGATCAGCTTTGGATACAGATGTATTACCATGCAATAATAATTTAATCATGGGCTAGATGACTTTTATTTAGAAAATAAGCAGAATAATCAAATCTAAGGAAAGTCCTACTAGAATAAGAATTTAATCTTTTTTTTTTATATATATAGAGCAGTTTCTAGCATACGGTGCTCAATAACCATTCTGTCATGAATATACAAATTAATGAAGCCATGAGCTTTCCTGACAAAAACGGGCTTCCATCAACTGACCAGGGTTCTGGAGAATGGTACAAACAGGCCTCCGATTTGGCGACAGAAAACCGGTAAGTCACCTGGAAAGATTTTCCTCATTCCATACGCACCTCATCACTGGCCTCTGAGCAGTTCACATCCTGCCTGTTGTCTGAGACTTTTCTCACTGTCCACTTTTGGGCTTTGTGGTTGCTCTTTAGTCAGTAAGTCCTGTCCAACTCTTTTGCGACCCCATGGACTGTAGCCCACGAGGCTTCTCTGTCCATGGGGTTTTCCAGGCAAGAATACTGGAGTGAGTTGCTGTTTCCTTCTGCAGGGGATCTTCCTGACCCAGGGATCGGACCCAGGTCTCCTGCATTGCAGGCAGATTCTTTACCGCCAGGTTGCGTCAGTCATGCCCGCCTCTTTGTGACCCCATGGACTGTGGCCCGCCAGGCTCCTGTGTCCATGGGATTCTCCAGGCGAGAATACTGGAGTGGGCTGCCATGCCCTCCTCCAGGGGATCTTCCCGACCCAGGGATGGAACCTGCATCTCTGATGTCTCCTGCATCGGCAGGCGGGTTCTTTACCACTAGTGCCACCTGGGAAACCCTCCAGTGGGGTGTGTGAGTGTGAATCATTTGGATGAGTGGCTCCCAGAGATGCTGGTTTCTCACATTTAGTTTCTCACACTTTGCCTTCATTAATTCATTAGAAAATTCAGCTAAATTCATCTGTTGATGTATATTATTTGGTATCTGACCCAGATAAGAAATTGTTTGCACTCTCTCTCTTCTTGGGGGTGCCCATCTTTTACTAGATTTTAAGTTAGTTCTTTAGTTGTAATTCCATATCTTACAGTAAGTTGTTATTTTTTTTTTAATTATCTGTGTCTTCTTGTTGTAATCTTATAAGAAAAGCTTTTCCAGCTTTCTACATCTTAAGCAGAAGCTATAAAGTCCCTGACATGTTTTAGCAGATAAAAAAGATTTTAAGAATACATTCTTTGATTTTGTTCAAAAATATAGGCATAGAACAAATTTAATGATATCAGAAAACCTTATAAGCAAGTACACATGTAAATTAATGATTATCAGTGAAATAAGAGGAAAGGCTACATGCTACTAGGCAGAATCTGAGAATCTACATGATTTGAATGTATGAACAACTTATGTTCATCTCCTCAAGAGCAAGCATATTTTGTTAAAAATAGAACGCATAGTAGTCTGCAGTTTAACTGTTATTTTCCACATGTTTAGGAATCTTTGAGCAATAATAACCAGCAACACTGCGTTAAACTAGGCCACACATGTTTTTCCTTTCTTGTCCTTCAAAATAAAAGCAGCAATGAAAAATGAATAGGAATACAGGGTGAACGAGACAGAATAAAAAGATTGCCATCCTTACAAATGCTCATTAATTAAGGATATGGCAGACATCAAGCTGTACTACTAGAAGTGTTTCTGAAGAAGGAGTCTCAATAAGAAATGTGGATGCCGCTAGTCATTTGCAGAACATATACTGAACATTTCTACACTTTCCAATATTAAGTACCAAACAATGGTCATTTCAGTAAGCAAAAAGTTTTGCCTTTGTTAGAGTTTCAAAGTCCTAAGTCAAGAATGAACTATAATTCATCATCAGTTCCAACAGCTCAAAGCATTTGGAAGAGGGAGAGAGCAAGCGAACAAGTTATCTAGCTTTCTCTTCCTACGAATAAGAAGCCAGTTAAAAATTCCATATTGGCAAAATCTTTATTTCACTGTAAGTCAATCCAGAAGAAAGAAAACATTTTTCTACAAAGGGGTCTATGTTGCTGTCAGATGGCACCACATTAAATTGTCCAAAAAATCCACATCCTGGCATGTGAGTATTTCTCAAAGCTAACTATTCATAAAATGTTGACATATCATTCCTGTAACTGTCAACAGACACGGATACTGGTATGATCACATGAAATTCTCTTCTCAAGGAGACCAGCTATCACAAGACTACTCTGGGAATTTTCAGAATGGCTGATGCTCAAAATAAGGAAATGGTCAGATTTATCTAAATCTATCCAAATATATAAAAATATAATAAAAAGCAACAGTTTCAAAATAAGAAATTCTGAAATAGTCACAGTCAGAGATTCAAATAGTATTAGAGGGGGCCTACTAATTATATTTACCAAGCTTAGTTTGTAAAACATACAGCTTTGGAGATGGTTACACATGGAGCAATTCCTTTTTAAATGTGAAAAGTTTATATAAACTTTGACTGCATTAATCATGGTTCAACATTGTGATATGCAAGGTTCTTTGATGATCTTGACATATGAAGCTTTGCCCAGTTGATTTATGCCATATTAAGGTAGAGATTTTAATGTTTGTTCTTAGACACTTTCAGGGAATTTAACTGGATGAAGAGCATAAATTATAGAAATAAAAAACTCCCCTAGCTGTTATCCAGTGACTGATTAGAAAAAAAAATTTAGCTCAATACATTTGAGATATTTTCTTAAATATCTTCAACTAACTTCAAATGTCTGTAAAATAATAAAAATTATCAAATATTTTAAAAATAAAATGTTGACTGGATTAGATTAACAAGAGATCAAAGACAGCAAAGAAAAGGTCACTGAAAGTAAAGATGCATGAATTAGGTTCAGTTCAGTCGCTCAGTCGTGTCTGACCCTTTGCAACCCCATGGACTGCAGCACACCAGGCCTCCCTGTCCATCACCAACTCTCAGAGCTTACTCAAACTCATGTCCATTGCGTCAGTGATGCCATCTAACCATCTCATCCTCTGTCGTCCCCTTCCCCTCCTGCCTTCAATCTTTCCCAGAATCAGGGTCTTTTCCAATGAGTCAATTCTTCGCATCAGGTGGGAGTTTCAGCTTCAGCATCAGTCCTTCCAATGAATATTCAGGACCGATTTCCTTTAGGATTGGCTGGTTTGATCTCCTTTCAGTCCAAGGGACCCTCAAGAGTCTTGAATAAGGTTACCCAGTACACAGATTTAAAAGTATTAAAAAATAGACTATGTAACAGTTGTGGAATTCCAAAAAGAGAAGAGTTAAGGATACCTGTTGTAATATCAAGAGCAACAACTTAAAAAGTAAATGTAAAAAGATACACCTAGAAGTGAAGCAGAGAAGTAAAAATTGAATGCTATTTTTTGATTATCCTAAAATAAGCAAGTAGAAATAGAGAAACAACAATAGCAACAGAGATAAATGGGGCAAGTAAAAAGCCCATAGAAAAATGTTATAGATTTAAATTAATAATATCAATTATTACATCACCTGTAAATAGATTTCCAGAAATAAAGGTTGTTCAGTATTAGTACATCCATTACTATAGCAGGCATTGTAATACATTTAAAGAGAAAAAAAAATCATATGACTATATGTAAAAAACTGAAAACCCTTGACAAATTTCAAGATCTGCTGATGAAATTTTTTTTTAATTAAAGACATTTTCCAAATATATGTATATTTTAAAAAGTTTTCTCCAAAATGAGTTTATTCATAATTCCCTGGAGTATTTCTTGGAGTGACTACTGACTTATTATTTATGCTTACTCTCTGGACAGTTTCCTTCCAACTGAAGTCATCCCATTAGAACTGATAATACAAGATTTGTCCTTGAACTTAAATGATATGTTCAGTGATACCATCTCATCCTTGCAAGGCATATAGGTTAGCCTCTACTCAAAGGTTGAGAGTTTTTGTGGATTATAGCATTGGCCCAGAATTCCTCCTTGTTTGTCAAGGTAGAGTTTGTGAAGTTGCTAATACATCTTTCTCAATCTGGTTTAATTCTTTGGATCAAGTGGTAAAGTCAGTGCAGAAATGTAAAAAGAAACCCACCTGGCTATCTGAGGTAAACTCTGCTGGTTTATAGGATTTATTCAGTTAACTGGATGTGAAACCCTACAGGAAGTGGCTAAAGTCAATGCTACAGGTTGCCCTCAACCTGCTGTCTCGAGTTCTGTTTCTTGTAGTCTTAATTAAATATTGCATGAGACAAATTCAATGGATTTGTTCATAGCCTCTGTTGATCAGATTAATCAGAGAGGCTGATGGAGTGGTGTACGTGTGTAAATTTGCCAGAAGGCAAAACAGAGCAAAGTTCAGGTAGGGGAACTTTGGTAGTGGACCCTTAGGGGAAAAAGAACAAGCAAAATTTTCCAGTTCTTCAAGCTCAGAGTTCCTCACTTGTGATGGAAAACTGTATGCAAAATTAACTGAGTCCCTCTGCATGGCTTCCATGAGACCTGGAATGACACTCATGCTTCTTGCTATGCTGTTAGAAATGAATAACTTTCTTAAGAACTGAGATTCATGTGTCTTCTGCTACCATGCATGAAACTATGGCAAGATAATTTACTACCTTGTAAGTGGGGCAGAATGTCAGATACTTCACAATTATTGATGCCAAGATATGGGGAAATTCCTAAACTTGTATACAGACACAGTGAACTGAACCATATATCAAATGGATAATATGACTACAGTTAAGGGATTGGGGAAGAACTGCCCCAAGTAACTTTACAACACAATATTTGGACTATGTCTTTAGGCTAAAGGCAAAAATAATTACTTTGTTTTTCTTTTCACAGAGGCACAGTTTGGCATTTCTGAAACTACTTTCTGTGTATTTTATGACTGAGCAAACAAATACATATATTATGGATAATGAAAGCCAGATTTCTGATTGTCAAAATAAGGATTTAAAAATTAAATGGGGAGTTGTTGAAATGGGGAGTGTGAACTCATGGGTTTTAATATACAGATAATAGATAAATAGATATATACATACATAGATACATAAATGAATATAGATATGAGTGCTTATATATGTGGATATGTAGATATTTATGCACATGTATGTGTGTTGTATCTTTTATTTCACAGATCAATCCAGTGAGAGGACCAGGACACAGTGATACCCCAATAGCAGTGAACATACCTAGAACCCAGACATTGGTTTCTAAATGTACTTCTCCAAATTAAGACACAGGGATCCACAGTGTAATAACTAACACCAATTAATACATGTTATCACAAATAGGAAGATTTTCTTAACTTTTATGGCTGAATTATATATTATGCATATTATATATGTGTATATGCAGATATACATTCCATTGTGTGGAATATATCACACATATGTCATATTTTTTATCTGTCCATCCATCGATGAGTATTAGGTTGCTTTTCAGCTCCTGTACATAATGCTGCTATGAACATAGAGGTACATACATCTTTTTGAGTTAGTGTTCTCATTGTCTTTCATTAGCTACCCACACCCAGAAGTGGAATTGCTAGGTCACACAGTATTCTGTTTTTAATTTTGTGAGAAGCCTCCATACGGTGTTGCATAATGGCTGCACCAGTTTACATTCCCACCAACAGTGCATGTTGCTGGTGTTGTTCAGCCCCTCAGTCGTGTCTGACTCTTTGCACCCCCATGGACCACAGCACCCCAGGCCTCCCTGTCCTTCAGAATCTCCCAGAGCCTGCTCAAACTCAGGTCAGTGATGCCACCAAACCAGCTCCCTTTTCTCCACAAGTTCACCAACCTTGTTATTCCTTGTGTTTTTGCTAAGAGCCATTCTAACAGGTGTGAGATGATTTGTCACTGTGGCTGGGATTTGCCTTTTCTTCATGATTAGTGGTGTTGAGCACCTTTCACGTAGCTTGAATCTTGCATACTGGTCTCCTCCTCCTTGTCTCAGTTAGTCTGTCAGCTCAGTCTGCTGGTACTTAATTCTCTCTGATCTACTTTTCTGTCACCTCCCTACTACATCAGTACTTGGAGTTGGCTTTAGTTTTCTATCCTCCAGTGAGTACACTGATGAAATGATGGAGGTCATCTTTCTCACTTTCTTTCTCTTGGGGATCACCAGCCTGTATTGCCAGTGATCCCTTGTTTAAAATCCATTGTTTCACATACTTGCCCAGTTGAGCTTGTTGCTCAAAGTTAGCAGGTAAATCCAGTCCCTGATATTCCATATGGGTCAGGACAGAAAGTACGGTACAACTACAACGGAAAAAGTTTTCTCAGCTAAGCCAAATTTATTGAAATACTATGACCCAGCAGTTTTACTCCTAGGTGTTTTCTTGAGATAAATGAAAACATATGCTCACAAAAAGACTTGTAGGAGAATTTTCATGGCAGCTTCATCCATAGTAACCAAAAGCTGAAAGCAATTCAAATTCCAAATGACATGAAAATGTGTAAGCAGATAGTGGCATATCCATACAATAAATATTACTCAACAGTAAAGAGGAATAGCTTGCTCATATACACAAAAACATGGATTTCTCTCACAGACATTATGCTCCCTTAAAGTCATAGTGAAAGTCGCTCAGTTGTGTCCAACTCTTTGTGATCCCATGGACTATAGACCATCAGGCTCCTCTGTCCATGGGATTTTCCAGGCAAGAACACTGGAGTGGGTATATGATTATTTCAATAGATGCAGAGAAAGCCTTTGACAAAATTCAACATCCATCTATAATAAAAAATCTCCAGAAAGCAGGCATAGAAGGAACATACCTCAACATAATAAAAGCCATATATGATAAACCCACAGCAAACATTATCCTCAATGGTGAAAAATTGAAAGCATTTCCCCTAAAGTTAGGAACAAGACAAGGGTGCCCGCTCTCACCACAACTATTCAACATAGTTTTGGAAGTTTTAGCCACAGCAATCAGAGAAGAAAAAGAAATAAAAGGAATCCAGATTGGAAAGAAATAAAACTCTCACTGTTTGCAGATGACATGATCCTCTACATAGAAAACCCTAAAGATACCACCAGAAAATTACAAGAGCTAATCAATAAATATAGTAAAGTTGCAGGATATAAAATTAACACACAGAAATCCCTTGTATTTCTATACACTAACAATGAGAAAATAGAAAGAGAAATTAAGGAAACAATTCCATTCACCATTGCAACAAAAAGAATAAAATAACTTAGAAATAAATCTACCTAAAGAAACAAAAGACCTCCATATAGAAAACTATAAAAAAATTATGAAGAAATCAAAGATGACACAAATAGATGGAGAAATACACCATGTTCATGGACCAGAAGAAGCAAGAGAGTGAAAATGATTATACTACCCAAAGCAATCTATAGATTCAATGCAATCCCCATCAAGCTACCAATGGTATTTGTCACAGAACTAGAACAAATAATTTCACAATTTGTATGGAAATACAAAAAACCTTGAATAGCCAAAGCAATCTTGAGAAAGAAGAATGGACCTGGAGGAATAAACCTGCATGACTTCAGACTATACTACAAAGCTACAGTCATCAAGATAGTATGGTATTGACACAAAGACAGAAATATAGATCAATGGAACAAAATAGAAAGGCCAGAGATAAATCCATGCATCTATGGACACGTTATCTTTGACAAAGGAGGCAAGAATATACAATGGAGAAAAGACAATCTCTTTAACAAGTGGTGCTGGGAAAACTGGTCAACCACTTATAAAAGAATGAAACTAGAACACTTTCTAACACCATACACAAAAATAAACTCAAAATGGATTAAAGGTCTAAATGTAAGACCAGAAACTATAAAACTCCTAGAGGAAAACATAAGCAAAACACTCTCTGACATAAATCACAGCAGGATCCTCTATGACCCACCTCCCAGAGTAATGGAAATAAAAGCAAAAATAAACAAATGGGACCTAATTAAACTTTAAAACTTTTGCACAATGAAGGAAACCATAAGCAAGGTGAAAAGACAGCTTTCAGAATGGGAGAAAATAATAGCAAAGAAAGCAACTGACAAAGAATTAATCTCAAAAATATACAAGCAGCTCATGCAACTCAATACCAGAAAAATAAATAAGCCAATCAAAAAATAGGCCAAAGAACTAAACAGACATTTCTCCAAAGAAGACATACAATACAGATGGCTAAAAATGTTCAACATCACTCATTATCAGAGAAATGCAAATCAAAACCACAGAGAGGTACCATCTCATGCCGGTCAGAATAGCTGTTATCAAAAAGTCTACAAAAATAAATGCTGGAGAGGGTATGGAGATGTTGGTGGGAATGCAAACTAGTACAGCCACTTTGGAGAACAGTGTGGAGATTCCTTAAAAACCTGGAAATAGAACTGCCATGCGGCCCAGAAATCCCACTGCTAGGCATACACACCGAGGAAACCAGAATTGAAAGAGACACATGTACCCCAATGTTCATCACAGCAGTTTACAATAATTAGGACATGGAAGCAACCTAGATGCCCATCAGCAGACAAATGGGTGAGAAAGCTGTGGTACATATACATAATGGAATATTACTCAGCTATTAAAAAAAATCACATTTGAATCAGTTCTAATGAGGTGGATGAAACTGGAGCCTATTATACAGAGTAAAGTAAGTCAGAAAGAAAAACACCAATACAGTATACTAACGCATATATGTGGAATTTAGAAAGACGGTAACAATTACCCTACATGCAAGATAAAAAAGAGACAGAGATATAAAGAACAGACTTTTGGACTCTGGGAGAAGGTGAGGGTGGGATGATTTGAGAGAATAGCATTGAGGCATCTATATTACCATATGTAGAATAGATCACCAGTCCAAGTTCAATGCATGAAACAGGGCATTCAAAGCCAGTGCACTGGGACAACCCTGAAGGGTGGAATTGGGAGGGACGTGGGAGGGGGAACACATGTACACCCATGGCTGATTCATGGCAATGCTTGGCAAAAACCACTACAATATTGTAAAGTAATTAGCTTCCAATTAAAATAAATTAATTGATTTAAAAAATTCTCATGAGTATGAGCTGGCCACAGAACACCACTAATTATAACCATAGAATTAAATAAGGATACATATAGTTATGCTTTTATCAACACATGGATGATTAAATAAATAGTTTACTAGAGTGGGAGGGGAAATTCTTCTGGAATTCTGAATTCTCCAGGCCAGAATACTGGAGTGGGTAGCCTTTCCCTTCTCCAGGGGATCTTCCCAACCCAGGGATTGAACCCAGATCTCCCGCATTGCAGCTGGATTCTTTACCAGCTGAGCCAAAAGGGAAGCCCAAGAATACTGGAGTGGGTAGCCTAGCCCTTCCCCAGTGGATCTTCCCGACATAGGAATCGAACTGGGGTCTCCTGCACTGCAGGAGGATTCTTTACCAACTGAGCTATGAGGGAATCAGGGGAAAATCTTGCTTACAGTAAAAGCTTAAGTAATAAATATAAAAGAAATGATGGAGGAGAAAACAATTAGTGGATGCCGAAGCTGGTGAGGAAGGGCTTAATAAGAAGCTGTACATAATCTCAAATACTCTACAAATTATGTATTCATTTTGCGTGAAGAATAATGACTTCACAGTAGAAAGTCCTGATGGATATCATTTTAAATAGTCACTCTTAAGATCTGCAGAACTGGGGCAAACTGATATCATATGCCTCTGTTAGGATGCTCTCGGGAGGACTAAGATCTCATCTCTGTGGTACCTTCTGTATCAGTCTGAGATCTCCAGAAAAATGGAACCAATGGAATATATTTACATAAAGAGAGAGATTTTAAGGAATTGGTTCATTCAGTTCTGGGGATGTTGTTGTTGTTTCATCACTACGCTTTGTCCAGTTCTTTTGCTTCCCCATGGACTGTAGCCCTCCAAGCACCTCTGTCCATGGGGTTTCCCAGGTAAAAATACTAGAGTTGGTTTCTATTTCCTACTCCAAGGGATCTTCCTGAACCAGGGATTGAACTTGCAACTTGTGTCTCCTGCCTTGGCAGGCAGATTCTTTACCATTGAGCCACCAGGGAAGCCCCAGTTGTGGAAATGACAAGCCCAAAATCTACAGGATAGGCCAGCAGGCTAGAAACTCAAGCAGTATTTCTTCTATATTATAGTTTTGAGGCAGAATTTCTTCTTCTCCAGGAAACTAGAGTTTTGCTCTTATGGCCTTTGATTGATGAGATGAAACCCACTCACCCTATCCTAGATAATAGCCTTTATTTAGAGTGAACTGAATGTGGATGTCAATCACATCTACTGGATACATTCATAGCAATATCTAGATTAGAGTGTAACCAAACAATTGTGCACCATAGCCTAGCCAAGAGACCACATAAAATTTAACCATTACATCTGCCAAACGTTCATAATCTGAACCCAGTCATGGAAAACTAGATAAATACAAATGGGGATATTTCATAAAATAACAGGACTATAGAATCCAAAATGCAATCAAGTAAAGGACAGAAAAGAAGAAAGGCTAAGGAACTGATTTCAATTGTGTTGACCAAAGGTACATGACAATTACATTTAAAGTGGGATCTTGATGTCATATGGTGTTACACGAAGAACATTGCTGGGGCAATTTGTGAAATTAGGTTTCAGAGTGTGGATTAGACAATTTTCTTATTTTTGATAATTTTGCTGTGATTACATAAGAGAAATTCCTTTTTCTTAGGAAGTCCATGCTGAAATGTTAGAAATAGGGTGCACACTCTCTCCATTTTATTCTCTACACTAGGAAGAATAATGGTCCTCAAATGATGTCTGAATCCCAGCACCTGTAAATATGTTTCCATTTGTTGTTGTTTTTCTTTGCGAGGCACTTGTGCTCATGGTTAGCCGCTCAGTCATGTCTGACACTTTATGACCCCAGGGACTGCAGTCCACCAGATTCTTCTGTCCATAGCATTCTCCAAGCAGGAATACTCCAGTGGATTGCCATTTTCCTCCTCCTGGGGTCTTGGAGACCCAGGGATCAAACCTGAATCTCCTGCGTCTCCTGCATTGCAAGCAGATTCTTTACCCTCTGAGCCACTGGGGAAGCCAAATATACAAAAAAGACCTTGCACGTGTGATTAAGTTAAGGATCTTAAGATGAGGAGATTGTCCTGAATTATCACAGAGAGCCCAGTGTAATCACAAGTGTCTTCTAAGTGAAAGAAGTTGGCAAGCGAATCAGAATCTGAGGAGGAGCGGGTAGGACAGGTGTAGAGCTCAGAGCGACCCAACTACTAAGTAGCTTTAAAAGTGGAGGAATGCCGCAAGCCAAGGGATACCTGCAGCCCTCTAGCGGCTGGAAGACTTATGGGAGCCTGTAGGGGCCAAAGAAGGCAAGGGCGATTCTCACAAGACACTCAAGAAGGCTCTGCTGACATTCTGCTTTTACCTCCAGAAGATCCATTCTGACCTCGGAAATCCAGAACTATAAGAAAATAGATCTGCGTTGTTTCAGAGAACTGACCTTATGGGGTTGTGTTGTGTGCTAAGTCACTTCTGTTGTGTCTGACCCTTTGTGACCTTGTGGACCGTAGCCCACCAGGCTCCTCTGTCCTTGGGGTTCTCCTGGCGTGAATACTGGAGTGAGTTGCCATTTCCTTCTCCAGGGGATCTTCCCGACCCAGGGATCAATTACGTCTCCTGCATTCACAGACGGGTTCTTTACTACTAATGAATGTGTTATAATAACCAAAGAAAACTAATATACCCTCAAGTAATTCAGAAAAAATCTGCATTTATTTGAAACTATGTACAGAGATGACATATAATAAAGCAAACATAAAACATTAGCAAATTTTGGTTAAGAATCTCTAAGCAGTTTTTTTGTATTACTGTTGGAAATTCTTTTTAAGAATTAAGTTTGAAACAAAACTTAAGTTTGAAAAAAAAAAAAACTTAAGTTTGAAATGAAACTTAAATGAAATGAAAAGGAGCAAGAAAGTCACTGGGTTTTAAAGATATTTAAATATTATAAAATACTTGCAATGAAATGGCTGTATAGAACTTGCTTCAAATAAAACAGGGAGGAGGGAAGTGTGTGGGGTATGAATAGGGCAGTGTTTACTGTAGATGAATGCTTGTTAGGAATGGGCAATGTGGAACAAGTTTGTACTCTTCTGTCTGCTTTTGCACATGTTTTGAATTATTCTTAAAAAGTTAAAAAATAGGACGATGTTATCTAAAAATCTATGGAAGGGAAAATGATGCAATGCTAACATTCATGTATCAATCAGTCCATCTGGGGAGTAGCAGCCTCAGTTGGAAAAATTTCAAAAAAAAAAAAAAAAAGGTCTAAATGCAGTCTAGTGCCATATCAGCTCATATATTTTATTTACTTGAACAGATAAAGCAGGAAACAAGAGGTTTTTCTCTGAGTATGTCAGCCAGTCGACATTAACCTTTCTCTACCATCGGTGCTACTCTCTGCAGTTTCTACAGTTCGTTTTGTTTTTTTGTTATAATTGCAGACACTACCGTGAGTGATTGGTATGCTTTTGAAAACAGCAGTATTGGAAGAAACTGGATGTCACTTAAGATACTGTTCTTGGATAAACATCACATGCTCCTGGTCTTCTTACAAAATGGGTAAGCACTGAGTCTCTTTTTGGCCACCAAAGCCACTTTTATTTTCCTGGAGACTTCTAGTTAGCAGGTAGTTTGAAGAGTCCGTGGAAAGGCACAGACAGCATATGTTTGAATTGCTGTCCTCCTGGCCTTCACCCGTCCCCTCTTCTTGAACAAATAACAAATATATGAAAGCATTAAGGATATTAAAAACAAAGTGAAAGTATTAATTGCGGGCGGCCCCGCCATCCCCTTTCCCAGGGGGGTCGAGCGGGGCCGGGGGGCTGGTGGCGCGCGCCTGTGGCGGCTGTCACCTCCGTGCGGCACGTGTCCCTTCCCTCTGGTCCTGGGGGGCAGGGAGAGGGAAGATGACGGCACGTGGGTGCTCGCGGGGCCCTTGCGCTCTTTCCTTCCCACTGCCGTGGTAAGGGTCGACCAGCGGGCCGGGGCCCACTTGGGCGCCGGGCCACAAAAAAGAAAAAAAAAAAAGGTATTAATTGCTCAGTCGTGTCCGACTTTTTGAGACCAACCCTATGGAAGAAGCCCGCCAGGATCCTCTGTTCATAGAATTCTACAGGCAAGAATACTGCGGTGGGTTGTCATTCCCTTCTCCAGGGTGTCTTCTTGACCCAGGGATTGAACCTGGGTCTCCTGTATTGCAGGCTGATTCTTTGCCATCTGAGCCACCATATTTGCATACAATTGGGCTTCCCCGGTGGTGCTAGTGGTAAAGAACCCGCCTGCCAATGCAGGAGACAAGAGACTCCTGGATCCCTGGGTCAGGAAGATCCCCTGGGGTGGGGCACAGCAACCCACTCCAATATTCTTGCCTGGGAAATCCCATGGACAGTGGAGCGTGGCGGGCTACAGTTCATGGGGTCGCAGAGTCAGACACGACTGAAGTGACTTAGAACAGCAGACAGCGAAAAAAAAAAAGAAAATGAAAACAGTTCAAATAGGGAACCTAACTTTTTGCCCTTTCCCCAGTGAGAGAAACAAATGAGAGCGTGCATTTCTTAGCCGGATTCAATGAATTTAAATTCTCCATTAGCATATAATAGGTTTAGGTTTATAAATCCCTTTGAGTGTGGGAATCACTGAGGGGAAAAACAAAACAAAAAACACACCACTCTGCAATCCATGGCTCAAATAAGCTCCAACGGTTATTTTAGAATCCACTGTGCCCGTAAAGA
Source organism: Cervus canadensis (assembly GCF_019320065.1). Taxonomy (NCBI): domain Eukaryota; kingdom Metazoa; phylum Chordata; class Mammalia; order Artiodactyla; family Cervidae; genus Cervus; species Cervus canadensis. The sequence goes on along the minus strand of NC_057413.1, from coordinate 5,520,090 downwards.
GAAACATAATCTGTTCGATGAGTGTCAATTTTTTTTTTTTTTTAAATAGCAAGATTTTTTTAAAAAGCCATTTCAATCTCCGAGAGATTGAATGACCATGTTTGATGACAAGCCAGATGGCAGCCGCTCTCTGGACCCGGTGCCAAGACGCTTGACAAGGGCTGCAATTTACCTTCCGCGGTGAGGCTGGCCGCGGAGCGGGGCACAGCTGCGGGCGCGCAGGCGGCTGCCGGAGGTGGAGCGCAGTTGGTTCCCTCCCAGTTTGGATGGAGCAGGTAAGGGGCTGAATCAGTACCCGGCAATTATGGAGTTGGCATGCGCTGCACTGTTTACTCACTCACAGTAATATTCCTACTGGACTTTATTAAAACACCATCTGTTGTCAGGGCAGACAAAGAATTCAAACACAAATCCAGAGCAAGGCGCAGGCAGGGAGGGGAAGGGAGGGCACCGCGTGTGTGTCAGAGTCACGCTGCAGGATAGGGTTGTGTTTCCAAGAGGCCACCTTTGACCCCGAAGGTCATCTTGAACGCGATATTCCCCCTCTCCCAGATTTCTGTGTGTTGGTCTCCGCCGGCAGTGAGGCCCACGCGGTTTGCGGTCCAAATGAAGTTGGCCAGTGTGAGTCAGGCTGGAATAGAAGGCAGTGAGTGCATGCGTCTGGGTAGGGGGAGGTGGAATCCCAGTCACATTAGCACGACTACAAATTAAAACCAAAATGAGAGAAAGTAAAGTCGTCCCCGTGAATGATGCTCAGAGTACATTTCTCAGTTAATGTTCGGAATATAGGCTGACTAATAAAGGATATCTGCCAATCATAATACCTCCAGGGCACAAGGAAAAGTGACTGTTTTTTTACAATCAGCTGTTTTCTCTCACTTTTTCAAGTCCTGCAGATGGGGATCAGATATTTCTAATACACAGCTGGTCTCTACAAATGGCCAAGTGTAATTTTTCATCCACCAGCCTACAATTCCAGGTGAAATTAATTAGCCCGAATTCCTCATCGGATAATATACTAATAAAATGTGATGCAAGTAATTAAATATGCAAATATGAGAAAGACAGCATTAAAACTCTGATGTGTCATTTCAACTTCACAAAAAGACATCTGTCTGTTTGGATACTGAGTGCGGGAAAAAAAACCCACCAAACCTTAAAATAAAAGGGTAAACAAGCGCCAATTCATGTGGCAAAGTGAAACCTGCAGAAAAAAAAAATGATCCTAAAACAGGCACTGACTACCTTCTGGGGGAAAGAGTTGGCTCACTGAAAATATAAATTCACATATTCTGGAGCAAATGAATTTGGAGCATTTGGGGGAAGCCAAAGGGAATGCTCACACGGTGTATGATGTCATAGTCTGCTTTGCCTAACACTCAGACCCTTGATATTCTCGCCAGGATAGGAGCAGTCATTTTAATTTACAGAAATGGTGTTTACCACTTTGCAGGCCTTACCAATATTTACAGAGAATTCAATGAATGAATGAAAAGAAACAGCTGCAACGCCTTCCACCTCATTGCCCACTTCATCTCTAACTCTCCTCCTCCGTACTGTCTTATTTATAGTCATTTGTTGAGCAATGGATTGGGCTGGCAGCATTCAACACGCCAATGCCTGTTCACTAAATACTTCACAATTCCTATTATGAATTTTCCCTTTCCTAAGTGTGTTCTGCCAAGAATGCTGTGATTGACTGACTATACTCTGGATTTATATTTTTAATAGGTTTTAAAAATGTGTGAATATGCCAGATATATATTGTTTTTCTAAAACTGCTTTTAAGATGGTTTTAAGGTTGTCTCAAATATCATGGTTTTCTATTAATAATATTTTGCCCTTTGGTAATATACATATGCCATAGTATCAGTTACTGTAGAGGATGTTTTAAAAAATACAAAAAGACACAATTCTTACCTTCTGGAATCTTAAAATTTAGTTGGGGAGATAAGATATTAATAGATGTTGAAACGATAGAAAACAGTATTGAGTTATACAAGATGAACAGGCTGTATAAATAATTGAAGGCCCGAGTTTACCAAGAAAGAATGAATTAGTGGCTTGATTGTAACAACTGCAAAATATGGTTAAGAAAATCTCGCAGAATCTAAGTGCCCTTGTAAATTTGTTCCTGCTATGTGGGAAGAATTTTGTTTAGATGCTACGCCAGTAACTGGATCAAACCAAGTGAGGCTTCATATTTGACGGTTACTGTGCCCCTAAACGGGCTTCCCAGGTGGCACTAGCGGTAAAGAACCCACCTGCCAGCACAGAAGAAAAAGAGATGCAGGTTCGATCCCTGGATCGGGAAGATCCCCTGGAGGAGGGCATGGCCACCCACTCCAGTATTCTTGCCTGGAGAGTCCCATGGACAGAGGAGCCTGGTGGACTACTGTCCATAAGGTCACAAAGAATAGACATGACTTAGTATGCATGCACATTATCTAAGCTAGAGCAGGTGGGCTTTTTATCAGGACAGCAGAATGGTAGATATTGAGCTTGAGCCATGCTTGAAAGGAGGGAGTCTAAGGTCAAAGACAAAATAACTGTCTGTAGCATCAGGTCTAAGGAGGAGATCCAACCACATACAGAATGACAGTGTTGCAGGGTCTGAAGACAGGAAAAACGGGGATAGGTTAAGAGCTGGCATGTGAGTGGACTGAGAACAGAGGCCAGGATGATTGTGTGGTGATCAGAGACTGGAACTTAGCTGGTACGAAGTAGGGACCCATAAAAATGTGCTGCTGTTTTATCCCATGGTATGCGTTTAATACAGTTTTCTCTTTCATACCGATAGAAATTGATCCTACTTAAAAGCATAGGATCACTGTCTTTGAATTATTATTCACTATATCCCTTCATTAGCATGAGAAATTAACAAATACATAGCCATCTACACAGAACCTAGACAGTGTATTAAAAAGCAGAGACATCACTGCTGATAAAGGCCAGTCTAGTCAAAGCAATGGTAATGGTTTTTCCAGCAGTCATGTATGGATGTGAGAGCTGGACCATAAAGAAGGCTGAACACCAAAGAATTGGTGGTGCTGGAGAAGACTCTTGAGAGTCCCTTGGACTGCAAAGAGATCAAACCAATCAACCCTAAAGAAAATCAACCCTGAATATTCATTGGAAGGACTGATATTAAAACTGAAACTCCAGTACTTTGGACACTTGATGCGAAGTGCCGACTCACTGGAAAAGACCCTGATGCTGGGAAAGACTGAAGGCAAAAGGAGAAGTGAGCGGCAGAGGATGAGATGGTTAGACAGTGTCACAGACTCAGTGGACATGAATTTGAGCAGACGCCGGGAGATAGTGGAGAGCAGGGAAGCCTGGCGTGCTGCAGCCCATAGGGTCACAAAGAGTCGGACACAACTGAGCGACTAAACACCACCACCACCAAATGACTAGAAAGGTTGAAAGAGACTTTTTGATAAAATACTACAAAAGAGTTCTTTCTGTACGATCACATTTAACCTGTCCCTCACTCTCATTTTCCCCAATTCTCTCTCTTTCTAATGTTTCTCCCTTGGAAAATCCGATGGCAGTCACTTGTAGCTTAGGGATCATGCTTGGAGAAGAGCAAGAAAGCTTCCGACGCTGTTCTTTTTGCCTCCGCAGTTCTTCCTTTCATCTACCGTACCAAACATGGCCCCTCCCCCGCCCCAGTTGGAGTTGGTGTCTTCACACATAGACCATTGGCTTTTGACATTCATTCATAACACAATCATTCTCTTGCTCACCAGAAGGATTTAGTTTGAAAACTTCGGAGGGATCACAAGGTGATATCTTAACCACTGGACTACCAGGAGGCCCCCACAATGGTGATTCTTTTTATTTTTAGAAAGATAGATTGATGATAATTATGAAGAATGTGACACAGGAAGGATGAAAGGGGGCTGGAAGGAAAAACTTGACTTGGGCCGTTTAGCAGATATGAGTATCTTTTGAAACAGTTCATTAATGTGTACTGACATAAGCAATGACCTTAGGACTTGATGTTATCAATGAATGAATGAAAGCCACTCAGTCGTGTCCGACTCTTTGCAACACCATGGGATAGACCGTAGCCTGCCAGGTTCCTCTGTCCATGAATTTCTCCAGGCCAGAATATTGGAGTGGGTAGCCGTTCCCTTCCCCAGGGGATCTTCCCAAGCCAGGGATCGAACCTACATCTCCCGCATTGCAGGCAGATTCTTTACCATCTGAGCCCCTAGGGAATCCCTGATCTTACCAGGTGAGCAGTTATCCATTGTGTTTGGAGACTCCCTGTTAAGAACTATGAACTGAGTCTATGTTGAACAATGTGGCTAATCCAGAAGTAAATTGGGGCACTGGGGCAGTCCCGATGGGGAGTCATCTTCAACATAATAAAACACTTCTTACATTTGGTGAGTTTTAGAGGAATCTCCTGTGTTATCTCTAGCCACTTTGAAGTCAAGGTTAGAAAACCCAAATATGTTTAAGCAACTTCAATGGGATATTGTGAATAGGGGAAGAAAAGGGAAAAGGGTGTGGAAATCAACCACTGACTATGAATATGTTATCAAAGAACAGGATTTGTTTTTTGGATTATGCCAGAATGATTGACTCTTGGCAAGGCTAAAGAATAAGGCTACTGAGAACAAGGAAGAGAATGGCCAGACCAAAAGACTTTTAAACTGAAAGTGTAAGTATAAGAAGAATATTCTTGAGCGAACTTTAAGGCAAAGAAGTGTGGAGAAGATATTCAGAATTTTGTAGAAGCTACAGAAAGCTTCTACATGAATGCACAGAGAAGAAATAATTGGGCTTGAACTTCAATGAAAAGAATTAAAGAAGACTCCAGAATTCAAAAGACAGGGGCTGAGGGAGAGAGGGAAGGGGGTGGGGGTAGAGGGTGGGGAAATACCTTATTTGAAAAATAAAATAAACAGACTTGGAAAGTAGAAGAAATCCCTTTATCAAGAACTGTGCTTATGTGAAAAATCCTTTAATGTAGAAACCACATTAAAAAGCAACTGGACAAAGATAAAAAGCAATAAAATAGTTTCAGTAAGACATAGTACTGTAGATTATCTTGTCTGATAGGATTATAGGTAACATATAGATTATGTTATAGATTTCCCATATACAGATTAAAGCCCGACACAAATGCAGAAGATATTTAGAGTCAGCGACTCAACTGCTGGGCTGCCTGTTCATTCTTAGTCTTCCCAGAACAGATCATTTGAGAAACTCTCGTCTTGCCTACACTTCCTTAAGTCAGTAATAAGGGAAATTTTATTTCGAATTTAGTTCTAGCCATCACTTAGTTAATTTGAAGCAATGGGAAAGTTGGAAGAGAGTGTCCATGTCATTTTCATTTTTAGTTATTAGGAAATAAACTAATGGTGGAGATTGTCACAGAAAATTCAGATATGATCAAGTTGGGGTAGAATAATATGCGATGGATTTTGACAAAAGATAAATCTGATTTTAAGCCTCCTGGGTTCAACTATTTTCTATCTAAATGACCTTGGCCAAGTCAACACTTTTAATTTTTTTTCTAATGAGTAGTTTACATATATCCAGAATGCAGTTTTATTACTGTATGTTGCACTAGGCCAGAAAATTTAACTTCTGAAATTCTGTATTTCTTATACCAATAATGTCACTGAGTTAGAAAATTACTGTAATAATTCAAAATCTGGCAATTAACTATGTCTGCATATGGGAAGAGGGAAAATGGTCATACTGGGCTAGTTACTAAGCAACCACTTTGTAGCGCCCCATCTCTCCAGGCTGGGGAAAGAATAAAGAAATAATGCTTTCCTATGAGGCCCTATTAATCCCCTTTAAAGGGGCACAGAACCAGTGCAAAGATGACAACTCATTTCTCTAACAACTTGTTGGTAAATGAGGCTTTGCATTTCTATGATTCTTCTCATTTTCTGGTATTAAATTTTAACATTTCTTGGGACATAGGCCACTTTGGGAATCATGAAATCTGCAAAGAATGAATGAATGAATGAATGAATATATATTGAATATACAAAATATATATAGATATATAAAAAGTATATACTGATATATATAATAAATATATAAAAAGCCCAACAGATATCTGTGAACATATTATCACCTTGACAGCCACTCATGGATCGTAAGGTAAAACTAAACACAGAAGCATATTATTACTGATTTTTTTAAAATGTTCACTCAAAGTCTAAAAATATTTATGTATTAAAATATAAAGCATATATCAAAAGCCCAGGAAAATATGAATGTTTACTTAAAAAAAAGACACAAAATATTCCAAAAACTATTATGGGAAGGAATATTTGCAAGTGCCAAGTCCTAATGGAGATATGGCGGTTGTCCAGAACAGCATATTATTTTTGCCCGCTTCTGTTTGAGAAATAAATTAGAGCTGTAATTTCAGGAAAAAAATTGACTACAATTCCTAGGTCAGGATCAACATGTATTTCATAACTGAAAAGAAAAAAAATCTCTGCTTTAGAAGATCTACGGGTGTCTTTCTTGAATGTTAATCTACAGCTACCTCATCAGAATTACCCAGGGCACTTTTTGAAATATGGATTCTGAACTTTTTATCATATCTATGAATCAGATTCTCTATGGTGATGTCCGTGAATGTTTGCTTTCTGACAAGCAACCTAAGTGATTCTTAGGCAGACTAAAGTTTGAGAACTGCTTTGCAGAGTCTTAAAGGTCTTCGTTAAGAATTTTTTGGTACTTAACCAAAGCTACAAAGAAATATGAGCTTCCCTCGTAGCTCAGTCCATAAAGAATCTGCCTGCAATAAAGGAGACCTGGGTTCGATTCCTGGGTCAGGAAGATCCCCTAGAGGAGGAAATGGCAACCCACTCCAGTATTTCTTGCCTGGGAAATTCCATGGACAGAGGAGCCCGGCACAGGATCACAAAGAGTCAGACACGGCTCAGTGACTGAACGTGCACACACACACACAAAGCTACAATCCTACAGTGATGTGAAATTTCACTTTGTTAAATCAAACATATTTCCAACCTGATTGCCCTGTTTTTTGGTACAGAGACTTTTTATAGCTTTGACAGTATTGTCCATGGGAAGTTAAAAGTGCTATAACCCAAAGGGGCATAAAACTATGCTTATCTGTGACTGTCATCTTGTTTGGTTAATATGAAATAATACCAATCATATCATCTTGGGAAGTGACGTGAAATGTGGTGACCATATTCATGTTGAGAGCTGAGCAGTAGGATCTCCAGAGATTATTTTCTGAGAAAAGCATAATACCCAAAGCTGAGTATTATTCAAACTTAATTTTTTTTCATAACCATAAGTACTGTGTAAGTCCAACAAAGCTTGAGATGCATCTTTCATTCAATTCTGATTATGAAATGTATAAATGAATGGAATGGAGCACAATATACTTTTTCTCTTCTATATCACTTTAACTTTGCAGGTTTGCATTCTTTTACTTTCTTCCCAGAGATAGACTTAACATGTGGAGGGGAGGTTTGAGAAAATAGAGCAAATACAACGAAGCTGCCAACTGTTCCAGAAAGGAATGTTTTTATGGTACAGGAGTCCATTAGGGATCCAACAGAGGCAAGTCAACTAATTACAAGAAGCTAAACTGTCCACCGCCCCTAAGGATGGCATTCAGTATTGACCTGCTTAAAAGATATACCCCAACACATTCATTATCACAGAGGTCGGTGCTTTCTCTGCACTAAAACAATCCCGAAATCTGTTGGCTCTGACCTCTTATCACATGCTACCTGTATGGGAGGTCAGGGTATCTGAAAACGGGTCAGTCACACTGTGCAATGCAAACATGCTGAAGCTGTATAACATTTGTGCCAGAACTTTCGCATCCTTATAAATCATTCCCCAGCTCTTGCTGGGGCAATGAAAAAGAAATTGCTGGCATATAAATGTAAATCATTGCATGTCCTCTGGAATAGAATAATAATCAAGTTGATTTACCAGCTATGCACAGTTCCCTGAGAAAGTTTGAGAGTGAGGAATGGTTTTAATGGGGTGGACGGGTTGGCTTTTACGGAACCATGCAAGTATAATTCAAATCGTAAGCAATCAGTGTTGTCTGTCACCACTTTCTGGGTAGGAATTTCCATCAATCCCTGCAAGTAGACTGGAGTGAAAAGAGGGTAGAGAATGAATTCCCCACCCCATGTTAGTAAGATGTCTAATATCTTCATGTCTTGTTGTGGCCTGAGTAAAAGTATGTGATCTATGGCCGCAGAGCAGATATCAGATACCAGCAGTGGGGTGCTCACTTCTCTTCTATTTGTGGGAGTGGGGCAAGGGATAGCGATGGGAAAAGCTCGTTGTCTTGAGACATGATGGTGCGAGGCTCAGATGGAAAGAAATGCATCTCTAAAAGTGAACAACTTCTCCATAATTTGGGGGCTCGTGCAAAACCTAAATGTTTCTCTTTCCTTCTGCTTCTCTTCCTTATACCCTCTTTCTTCCTTTCCTAATTCTCTTCCTCTTCCTTTTCTCCTTCCCCTTCTTCTGTTTGTCTCCAGGACTGTGCTTTGTATTCAACTCAGTCCTAATGAGGAACAGGTAAATAATTCAAGGACATGAAACACTGGCCCGCCTTCAGTGTTAGGACAGTTCTGTCAATAGCACAGTGACAGATGTGGTCATTCCAGAAAGCACTAATCCAAACACTAATTCCACCGACTAGGTAACAAGGGAACTACAAAATCCTGAATATCCTAGAAATGATAAGTTTAGGCTCATCATTCGACAAGCAACATTGGAATGGTAGGTGCAAACACGAAGTTTATCCAGTTTCCTAAAAGCTAGTGGAAATTCTAATTGATTTCTTTTCCAGAGGAGAGAAAAAGGGGGGGTATCACTTTTATAGGCCAATAAATAAAATTATTTTATGGGTAAAAAAGCAATCTGACAGAGTCAGTCTTATAAACAGGACGTAATGTTTACAACTATGCCCAGAAATCTACATTTTATAATCCCCTCCTCGAAATTGTATATATGTGTGTATATATATATATATGTATATATATATATACACTTATTTATTTCCTAAAATTCAGTCATCAGCTCAACAAAGTAGTAAAAGTAATTTGTAGGCTTTATAGTTGTTTGAAGGACCTGTGACTTACCTGTGATTTACCCCCAAACTCAAATATTTTGCTTAAGTGTATCATTGCTAACAGGTTAGGCGAATTCACTTTTTTAAAAACCTTTTCTCCTGAGTATATTCTCTGGAATTTTCAGTAATACTCATGGATTTTATCTATCTATCTACATATATACATACGCATATATAAATCTATCCATGTACATAAAAACATATTTTCATTACCTTTATTATTATTACTATTATTATACGTTCTTAAATGCAATTCCATTGTTATACTTGAGAAGCATTTGTCAGAGTTAGTTAACACTTAGCGTTGCTGTTGTTTCCCTGCACAGATGCAAGCATACAGTAGCACTGTCTATTAACATTTATTTCTGCTTAATTAGATCATGTATAATTAGATGAAGTAGCATACTTCCTGAATGAGCAATCAGTTAAACTTCTTGGAGAGTCGATATTTACTATTTCTGATCATGGCTCTAGAAATACCTGCTGAAGTGGTTTCTTAGAGTATTTCCCTTAGGATAGCTTCTATGGTATGTGGCAAATATTATAATAGCTCCACTTTGCACAGTTTATCATAAAGAAAATTCAAAAACATTAAAACAGTCCATGCAAAAGGCATTCGTTGCAGTATCATTTTCAGTAATGAAAATCTTGAAACTGTCTAAATACTCAACAACGGAGGGAAATAATTATGACATCATATTCAATAGCTATACAACCTCTAGCAGAGTTTCACAATACTAATTTTGAGAACTAGATAGTAACGGGGAAAAGAAAGCTGGTGATATAACTGTTAAAAATAAGAGCCAACAAGTAAAAGTATATTTTTGCTGCATTACACATGCTTGTGGTCACAAAGTGCCCAAACGGCAGGAAAGTAGTAGATCCAGTGTGCGTGCTCAGCGGCTTCAATCACATCCAACTCTGCGATGTTATGGACTGCAGCCCACCAGGCTCCTCTGTCCATGGGATTCTCCAGGCGAGAATTCTGGAGGGGGTTGCCATGTCCTCCTCCAGGGGATCTTCCCGACCCAGGGATCAAACCCACATCTCCTGCATCTCCTACATTGCAGGCAGATTCTTTACCACTGAGTGGTTTTCACAGTTTTTAACTCCATAATTTTTAATTATATATAACTACATATATAATTATACATGTACATTACATTTGCATTATACATGTAAAAATATACATATATATGTGTGTATATATATATATATATATATATATATATAAAATGGGGCTTCCCAGGTGGCTCAGTGGTAAAGAATCCGCCTGCTAATGCGGGACATGCAGGGGATGCGAGTTTGGTCCCTGGGTGGGGAAGATCCCCTAGAGTAGGAAATGGTAACTCACTCCAGTATTCTTGCCTGAAAAATCCCATGGACAGCGGAGCTTGGTGGGCTATAGTCCATGGGGTTGCAAAGAGTCAGACATGACTAAGCACACAGCATAGAACACACACACACACATATGTATAATACATGTAATAAAAACTATTATTTGTATATTACATATGTTATATAAACATAAACATTGTATTATATAATTTATTGGAGTATAATAAAACTATTTAGCTTTTATTCATGCATATATATAGAACTATTTCCGTATATTAGGGCATTCCTTTTTGCAGTATGGTATGGCAGCCTTATGGCAGAAAGCAAAGAAGAACAAAAGAGCCTCTTGATGAAAGTGAAATAGGAGAGTGAAAAAGTTGGCTTAAAACTCAACATTCAGCAAACTAAAGACCATGGCATCTGGTCCCATCACTTATGGCAGATAGATGGGGAAACAGTAGAAACAGTGGTAGACTTTCTTTTTTGGGCTCCAAAATCACTGCAGATGGTGATTGCAGCCATGAAATTAAAAGACACTTGCTCCTTGGAAGAAAAGTCATGACCAACCTAGACAGCATATTAAAAAGCAGAGACATTACTTTGCCAACAAGGGTCCGTCTAGTCAAAGCTATGGTTTTTCCAGTAGTCATGTGTGGATGTGAAAGTTGGACTATAAAGAAAGCTGAGCACCAAGAATTGATGCTTTTGAACTGTGGTGTTGGAGAAGACTCTTGAGAGTCCCTTGGACTGCAAGGAGATCCAACTAGTCCATCTTAAAGGAAATCAGTCCTGAATATTCATTGGAAGGACTGATGGTAAAGCTGAAAGTCCAGTACTTTGACCACCTGATGTGAAGTACTGACCCATTTGAAAAGACCCTGATGCTGGGAAAGATTGAAGGCAGGGGAGAAGGGGACGACAGAGGATGAAATGGTTGGATGGCATCACTGACTTGATGGACATGAGTTTGAGCAAACTCTGGGAGATGGTGATGGACAGGGAGGCCTGGCCTGCTGCAGTCCATGGGGTCACAAAGAGTTGGTCAGGACTGAGCGTCTGAACTGAACTGATGACACGTCATGGCGGCTCTTTAGCATACTTCAGAGGCCGTTATCTTCCTGAGCTCATACAGTTTCTTCCTTCAAATGCAGTTTTAATAGAAGAAGTTTTGCTTTCTTTCCTTTCTCTGCTCTGCCCCTTGTGTTTAGCAGCAGATTCCTTGTTTGGGGAGTTCCAAAGTATCACTTCTTCACCCCATCTCCCCCCTCCATCCACACTGATGTCCGTGTACCTGGTAAAAGAAAGATAACCTCCATCAACCAGTGCTTTGCACTGGCATTAGCATCCTCATTGCTATATAATAAACTACTGCATGCTGAGGGGCTTCGAACACACATCTTTAGCACCTCACAGCTTCCCGAGGTCTGGAGTCTGGGCCTGGGTGAAATGGCCTTCAGCCCAGGGTCTCTTTGGGTTGAAATCAAGGTGTGCCGCAGGGCCGCCCTCTCATCTGAGGCTCAGGGTCCTCTTTTGAGCCCACTCAGATTCCTGAAAGATTCAAGATTTGCAGTTGTCAGACTAAAGCCGTACTTTCTCGCCAGGCCTCAGCCTGAGGCTGATTTTAGCTCCTACCATCACCGCCCCCTTGTAGCTTGCCTTGTGGCCCAGTCGGTAAAGAATCTGCTTGCAGTACAGGAGACCTGGGTTTGATCGCTGGGTTGGGAAGATCCCCGGAAGAAGGAAATGGCACCCCACTCCAGTATTCTTGCCTGGAGAATCCCATGGACAGAGGAGCCTGGTGGGCTGCAGTCCATGGGGTCGCAAAGAGTCGGGCAAGAATGAGCGGCTAACACTTATTACCACCCTCTACCCCTGGCTGCCACCCCGTGGCCCTCACTTCAAGACCAGCAGGAGGAGTTCTTCCTCTTCCCCACTGAGTCTTATATGACATAATGCATGACAATGACTATCCCACCATCTTGCTCATAGAAAGCGAAAGTGAAGTCATTTAGTCGTGTCCGACTCTTTGTGACCCCATGGACTGTAGCCTACCAGGCTTCTCCATCCATGGGATTTTCCAGGCAAGAGTACTGGAGTGGGTTGCCATTTCCTTCTCCAGGGGATCTTCCTGACTTAGGGATCAAACCCAGGTCTCGAACCCTGGTCTCTCATGTTGCCGGCAGACACTTTACCTTCCACCTTGCTCATAGAGGGTAACCTAATAATCATAATTGCTGAAGGGGAGGGGATTCATGGGGGCAAGTCCACCAGCAGGTGGGATTCTGGGGCTTTGGTGGGAATCTCGGGCTTTCTCAGGATTCCGCTTACCACAGTACTCCTACCTAGGCTGGAAACCAAGCAAATACATTAAGAACTTTTCCTTCTAAGAGAAAGAAACAAACTGTCACATAAGATCTGAAATTTATAAATCAGAAACTTAAATAAGTCTCTTGGGTTCCACAGAGCAAAGAGGAACAGAAGTGTAGAATAGTTTTAATGAGAAGCTATTGCAACATCTTTCTGTGATTTGTGGGGGGACTGTGTTCCCCTAGTTGAAAAGTGAGTCCTGGCAGATTTCACTTTTATGAAGAATTTTCTTTTTTAATTAAAGTAGAATTGATTTACAATGTTGATTATTTTCTGGTGTACAACAAAGTGATTCAATTATATAGATTATATGTGTATAAGATATATGCATAGATTCTTTTTATATTCTTTTCTATTATGGTTTATTACAGGATGTTGGCTATAGTTCCTGTGATATACAGTAGGACCTTGTTGTTTACCCATTCTGTTTAACAGTTTGCATCTGCTAACCTCAAATTCCCAGTCCATCCCTACCATTAATCCTCACCTTGACATCCACAAGTCTGTTCTCTATATCTGTGAGTCTGTTTCATAGATATATTCACTTGTGTTGTAGTTTAGATCGCATGCATAAGTGATATCGTATGATATTAGTCCTTCGCTATCTGACTTACTTCACTTCTCATGATAATCTCAAGGCCCACCCAAATAGCTGCAAATGGCATTATTTCATTCTTTTTATGGCTGAGTAATATTCCATTGTATGTATACCACATCTTCTTTATCCAAAGAATACTTTTTGATTAAAGACATTAGATAGCTAGGAGGATGATGTCTTGTAAAAGATGAATTGTTATTCTCCCACTTCAGTACCTTAGGCTGTGATCTGCTTGCCTTTTCTTATGGGTGAGTTTTCTGAATCAAGGTTATCTCCAGTTGTATTTTGTATCTGCAAAATACAGCAGGTGTGACACCCACATAAAAATGTATTGTGCTTCCCTTCAGATCTACTCTAAATCCAGCGTCTGTTAACATTTCTATGCTAGCCCATTTTACTCGTGAAGCACACCAAGTTAATCAGCCCTGTGGGTTCAGCCATCAACAGGTAGTTATCTTTCTTCCATTGTGCAGGTGAAGTCAGGGAAACTGATACGTTAACTGCATTTCCTGAGGCCTCATGACTAATCCGTGATGTAACTGGGGTTGTAATTCAGCCTATAGCCCTTCACTGGTGTGTCCACAGCCCCCATAAAGGAGAAGTTGAGCACTGGACTATAAGTTTGAGTTATCAAAGGAATCTGAAAAAAAAAAAAAGTTGAAGCAACAATATGAACTTCTCACCTAATTTCCCCCATAGTGTTTCTTTGAAGTTAAACAGGTCATACCATCAACTTGTCCTCAACAAATTTCTAAGTCTTTAGACACAAACGAGGTTCCCTGGTGGCTCAGATGGTAAAGAATCTGCCTGCAGTGCAGGAGACCTGGGTTTGATCCCTGCATTGAGAAGATATCCTGGAGAAGAGAATGGCTACCCAATCCAGTTTTCTTGCCTGGAGAATTCCTTGGACAGAGAAACCTAGTGGGCTACAGTCCATGAGGTTGCAAAGAGTTGGACATGACTGAGACTTTCACACTGAGCCACAAACACAGACACGCGAAGGCTTAATGTTCCCAGCTATCAAGTTTACTGTTTTAATTTCCGTTTAGGAACATGATTTTGCAAATTCATTTTAGAATCAACTATAAACAGCTTTTCCAAGCTGACCTCTTCTAGAGACAGTAGATCAGCATCTGTACCCTTCAAGCAATGCAACTATCATTTAGGATAATTTCTCACTTTTCCATGACTTCTTCACAGCCCCCCACACACTGAAACACCAAAAGCTGGAAACCCTTTCAACTCACCTCTCTGCTAATGAAAATGTTAATCTGACCCCAGGAGACTGACTAACACTGCATAAGTGCTTTTGGAAGTTTTCATTTATTCATTTATTTTTGCTTCACTGCATGAAGCTTTCCTTGTTTGGCAAGTATTTATATTTTCCAAATTCAAATTAAAATTGAATTCCATTGGATAAAGGGAAATAAGCATTTCCTCTCAGGAGTTAACCCATGCTTTCTCAAAATGTTTTTTCTGCAGTATAAGTGATGTTCATCTTTTTATTACCACTGTTCTCTTTATGTTGTTGATTTTAGATGGTAGGTTACTGTGCTTTTATTTTTTCATTATTTCATCTTTCCCTTCCTGATAGTAAGTTCTTTCAAAACATCTCTAGAGAAATGTCTAATATCTTGGCATATAGAGGTAGATCTTGGTGTATAATTATTTTCAACCATGATTAAATAGCAACACCAAGTCAAATTGTTATATAAATTAAAGCCACTATGAAATATTGTGTTAAGAAAGATTCTGGGAATATAGATTAAAAGTAAAATGTTCAGCTCATATACACCTAGTTAATGGCTTAGGCTGCAGCCTTGTCAAGCATCAGAGAGAAGAACTAGGTCCTTAGCTCACAAACTTAAGTGACCATTTCCATTGTCCTGAGATTGTGCTGTGGTACCAACTTCTGCATCTCTGGCCACCCTGAGACAGGTTCAATAGGTCCGAAAGTTTCATGATCCTCATAAATTCTGAACATCACTGGGTATGATGAATTTTCTCATTGTTTTCATCTGTGAAGACATTTATGAAGATTTTTATTTCAAATGTTTTTCTTCTTGAAGTATACTTTATGGAAAATGGAGAAATTAGCAGAGATTTACTATTATTTTCTATAAACAAAATAATCACCATTAGTGTGCAGACCTTAATTAGAGATACTGTCTATTCAATTTCAGTAACATTCCTCAAGAGAAAATAGAAACTCTGCAAACTCTGACTACAAATGGCACTTATGCAAGTATGTTTTTAGCCTATCATCTGTGTATCTACCTATCTATCTAATCTATATGCCTAAAATTTGATTCGGGTAAACTTTCCAATAATGCTTATTTTAAAAAAGGACACATAAGCCCATTTATATAAGTATTTATATTTCTTTGATTTATTGATTTCCTAAAATCAGAAAAATACCACCAGTAGTCCATCAATGTAGGTTTCTTACCCTCAACACTATCCAAGTCGCAGGAGTTCCTTTTAATTATAAAAAGTGTGAGTTTGGTGACCTCACCAGACTAATCATTTCATCCTAGAACAAGCAGTTTCAAAAAGAAACACACTCAGCACACACACACACACATATAGTAACAGAAATTCTCTCAGCCAGCTAAGCAGACTAGTCTTTACAAGGGTGTGATGCTTATCTTTGTGGGTGATAAAGCTTTGGAGGTGGATCTCCTTAGATAAGAAAACAAGGAAATGGGTAAGAAGTATTTCAGAGGGTATCTTATCTATTCTATGCTGGGGCTTCACACAAAGTATGTATGGAGTAATTATAATTTCTGTTCAGGGTTTTATTAATAGGCATTGCTCAGATGTACACAATTGACTGAAAGTCTGACCTTGTTCACACTAGTGAACTTGTTCTCCAGAGAAGAAAACTGATAGCAGGCTTCTTTGTCATCAAAGGGTGAAGAAATGTGACAATCTGGGAACTGGTTTTAGGGCCCCATCTGCTAAACCAGAGAGAAATCAAGATTTTACAGTTCTATAAATATTTTAGTGTATCCCATCATTTATGAACTGTGGCAGCTATCATAAAACGTCTCTGACTTTTGTTACAACTGCATATAAGGCCAGAAAATTGCATCTCGTGGTAAACCATAAAAACCTAAGTAAAAGCACCATTCCTTTCAGTATATTCTAAAAATATACAACCTCCCTGTCAGTACATGGCAGAGTAGTTACCATCCCATGATGCCTGTTTCTTTCTCATTTTTTTATCTGATCTTACCCTGGTCTTTTCAAGCCCTTTTGTATTTCAGTATCTTTTTATGTTTCATAAATAATAGCCATCACCATATAACAGCTGAAATAGATTTTAGTTTGTTACAATATACTGTAAGCAAGAGACACTGGATCATGATAATTCTGCCGTCCTGTAAGCTTTCATTCTTGATCCAGTGTCTAATTGCTCAAGCTGTCATTCTCCTTTTGTCTCCACTGAGTTTCTTTAGGTCATGATCAGAAGAGCTTAATTAAGAAATGGTCAGCAGATTTCTAAGAGGCAGCTACTCCTAGGGAACTATACAGAAAAAAATACAAGTAAGACCAACTTGGCAGTGAGATTCAAATAGCGATTTGTGGTTTGCTCCATCTGTCTTTCCTACACACTCTTGTTCTCTGACTTTTAAAAATGTTTTATGATACACTCGCTATATTTTATCTCTTGAATATGTTTTGATTCTGCTGATGGCCCCTCGAATATTTAACTGCTCTGAGGATCGTGTGACCTTCCAAGGAGGACAGACTGTTCAAACTGGCATCATTTGATCAGACAGCAGAATGTCTCTCTTCTTACTGGACTATAATATGATAGCCTCACTAACGTCAACAAGGTAGTAGATGCTAGAGTTTTACAGTCATTTGTGGGAATCTGAGAGCCCTCACTTTATTCTGACATACAGCTGATTCTATATGGATTATATCTGGGGTGGCTGGGTAATAATATTACTTTTTGTTCTTTATTTCTTCCACACAAGTGAACATGTGATTCTCAATGTCCAAGTCTGCCTGAACATTTATCATATAAGTCAAATCATTCCCAGCTTATATTTTAATGTTATTTCCACCCCCTTAAAATCCATCTTTCTACTCTAGCTTTCCTCCCTATAAATAAGCCATTTTCATTTGCAGTGAACAACGGCAGGCTAATACTTGGGATGGGGATGTGAGTTTGAGACAATGTGAGGGTGATTTATGGACCATGAATATAGTTTGGGCATACGGTGGTCCGTGATGGACTGCCCTGCGCGGCTGTGTTCTCGGACATGAGTGGTGAAAATTAGGTCATATCCTGGACCTTTCTCCCATACTGTATAGATCCCACTTCTGACCTGGGAAAAAACATTCAGACACAGACAATCTGAGCAAAGGAAGAATGGACAGAACTCCAGGAAAACCCTGCAGGAGTCTGCAGGGCCTCAGTAGAAAGATTACTGCCTTGCTGGTGAGGTTTGAGACCCCATTGCCTAGTGCTGGAGCCCCTTTCTGGTACTACAAGACTCCACCCAGTAATAACAAGCCTACGAAGATGTCATATACCTGAGACTTTAACGACAGTGACTAGGGGAGGCGATGAAAATTGTGACCGAGAAGCTGGTTTTTTGGAACATTTAATCCAGAGCTTGCAGGATACACTGACTTATAAACATGCCATAGAATAAAATGCAAAACTAAGAGAAAAATCAGGGCTGAAAACCATAGTGAGAGAAGGGCTTATCCTGGCTGTAAATTTAACACACACATGGCAGCCTTGCCAAACAGCCCTGAAAGCTTTGCCGCTTACTATCCAAGGTGAGTTGATTTAATATCTCAAATCCTCAATTTCCTCTTCTGTGAAATGGGCTTCCTTGAGCTCGCAGGATAGTATACTGACAGGACCATAGTACTTGTTAAATATTTTGAATAACATCCCTGTCTACTCATAGTTATTATGAGAATCAAAGTGTATAAGATGACCCACCTCAGCACCTGAAGCAAGAGAGAAATACTCAGTTACCAAGGAACTGAGCTCTTGTTAATATCACTATGTCAGTGTGTCTGACACATAGTAGATGCTCAGCAGATTTTGGCTGAATTGAATTAAATTGGACAGAGATGTATTGAAGTGATATGTAGGGATACATTTCTACTCATTAAAAATAGTCTCAGAGGCGGGTATTTCCACTTATACTAAAATAGGAATGAGTGAACTGAATGAATATCTAGTAATACCAGTGGTACTGAGCACTATGCAGTATTTACTTTATGAAATTATCATTAAAATGCTGTAAGTTAAGCATTTTTCCACTTCAGTGATAAGGACATTAAATTTTAGAGAGGAAAAGTAACTTACCTATGGTTACACAACCAAATGGCAAAGCCAGGATTTGATCTCAGGTTTCTGGCTCAAAAACCAAAAGACAAAGAAGAAAGACAATAGCAGACTGGAGATACTGAAAAGCTCCTGAGTCAGCATTCTGTCACGATAGGAAAACAATATTAGAACGCTGAGTAATTGAAGCAACGTCGTTCAGTTGCTAAGTTATGTCTGATCCTTTTGTGACCCCATGAACTGTAGCCCACCAGTCTCCTCTGTCCATGGGATTTCCCAGGCAAGTGTACTGGGATGGGTTTGCCATTTCCTTCTCCAGGGAGATCTTCCCAATCCGGAGAACAAACTCACGTCTACTGTGTTGGCAGGTGGATTCTTTACCGTCTAAGCCACCAGGGAAGCCCAATTAAAACATGTTAACATTTTACCTAACAATTCCTAAAAATCTCTTAAACTGTTATGATTTGTGAATCCTATAGTAAGCTCTGTCATCTTAGAAAAATAACTTCTCTCATTAGAGATCGGCGATTAACGAGTGCTCTGAATTTGTGCTCTTCCTCTCGACACCAAGTCCTGGTTGAGCTGGAGCATATGTTTGTGGTGTTGGTGCAAGATCCACCTGCATTCCAGGGGGAGAGTTCTCACCTGCTCCCACACAAATGAGCAGAAGGACCTTGCTAGAGTGGCCCACGAGTGCCTTCTTTAATTTGTCACAGAGGAACTGAACATCATGTAAGACCTTATTTATTGGTGTGTTGCTGCTGCTGCTGTTTCACTAGAATTAAGACCAGTGAGAAGACATTATAAGGAAGTAGATTTAAGTCCTATAAAATAAGAATTTTTCCAATCATTAGAGCAGTTGTGAAGTGTCATCGACTCTAGAAGAGAGTTTAGTAGTGAGCAGAAAATTCAACAGATGATGTCTAGGCTGCCTTTTGACCAGAAATAGTGTGATTCTATGGGAGAAGGTATCTTGAAAGCAGATGTTTTTCCTTGTTTGATAGTCTTTTTTTGTCTAATTGATAATCACATTTTTGAAAGAGAATAGGAAGTCTTTCTCTACAGCAGCATGGGAACTGTTAGTTGCATCATATGGGATCGAGTTCCCTGAACAGGGATTGAACCCATGGTCCCTGCAATGGGAGCATGGAGTCTTAGTCACTGGACCACCAGGGAAGTCCTGAAAATGAAGTATTTTTAAAGAAAGACTTTTAAAGTAAAATGGAGAAGCCTGGTCACAGATAAATTTGTTTAATCCTGTAATCTGGACTCATGGAGCGCACTGTGTGTTTCGATCAAGGCAAATGTGGTTCCAGCCTTGTGAACCACACAGAACAGTGGGATCTAGTTGTTGACAATGATCCTGGTAGACTCTAACTGTATATACAAATAAGTGTCTGAAAAATTTGAAAGTTAAAGCATTCCAGGCCTGCCAGGGAGGGCTGAAATTTCCATCAAAAAAGGCTCTGACGTGTTTCCGAGGTCCCTTCATACACTGTGCCTTTTGTCATCATTCTTGGTTGGATACAGTTGTCCAGTCTGCATGCTGACAAGACTGCTCTTAAGGGCTCCAAGTTCCATGTCCAAGCTGCCCATGTGTATCCAAAAGTACAAGCCCTCCTTTCTTTCGTCAGTTATGCATTTACGATAGCCCTGATAGAGCAACTGTGGACTGTAGGAATTCATTTCCGAAGCAGGAAGTGAGACCAGGAGGAAGCACAACAAAGCCGATGCGTGTCTGTCGTGGTAACTAAATCCACGTCTGGGTTTAATCAGAGGGCAGTGGTGAGTCATGACGTGGAGAGCAGGGGTCTTCATGGCACTAATCAGCCGCAGAAGCCCACATCAAAATGTGGCTTCGGTGCTTGACTTCCTGCTCTCCATTGTTCCAGACAGACATCCTTAGAGCCGGAGGTGCAGCAAAGACGATCGATGCTTTAAGTTCTTGTTTTCACGTTTCACAAGCTTTCACAGGAGTGCATGCCTCCAAGCCACAGAGACAGGCCAGCACAATAGTATTTACCCCGAGAGGGATGACCTTGTTGGATCTGGATTCACGGTACCGATGCTTGTCTGCAGCCTCCTGCTCCAGTAGCTCTGTGATTGGACCTACGGGAGATGCCGCATCTCCCTCTTGTCCACGCTGGCATCTTGCCTGGCCAAGGGGGTGTCCCTCCCTCGTGTGAGTTATCTCTCTCCCCAAGATCTCAAGGGGACTCCAAGGCAACTTCGCCTGGGGCTTTGTGTTTTGAAAGTCTGTCCCTAGAAAACGTTATCTTTCTGCAGCACATGGGCCTCTGTGGGAAGTGTTCTTCTAAGGAAAGCAAATCATTCTTATTCATCGCCCAGCGCTGCCTCACACGCAGACTGGGAAGTGCATTGCAGGCAAATTACTGTATATAGAGTTACAGAAGGAGGGTTAAAGCTCACATTCTGAGGCTACAAGCAGGAGGCTACATCTAGTGTTACTGTTCTTTTAGAAAAAGAACATAAGTGGAACAGAGGCTAGAAAGATCGCCATGTTAACTTCTAGGCCATTTTCCTATTACGTGAACTATATCTGTAATCAACATCAGTTTACACTCAGCAAGTACAAACAAATACTCAGTATACTCAGCAACTCAGCAAGTTGGAGAAGACTCATGAGACTCCCTTGGACTTCAAGGAGATCAAACCAGTCAATCCTAAAGGAAATCAGTCCTGAATATTCATTGGAAAGACTGATGCTGAAGCTAACACTCTCTCCAATACTTTGGCCATCTGATGCAAAAAACTGACTTATTGAAAAAGACCCTGATGCTGGGCAAGGTTGAAGGCAGGAGGAGAAGGGGACAACAGAGAATGAGATGGTTGGATGGCATCACCTACTCAATGGACATGAGCTTGAGCAAGCTCCGGGAGGTGGTGATGGACAGGGAAGCCTGGTGTGCTGCAGTCCATGGGGTCACAAAGAATTGGACACGACTGAGCAAGTGAACTGACTGATACTCAACAAGTTTGGGTATTTGGAATAATATTATTTTTGTAAATGCAAAAGTATTATTAGTGCAAATAGTGATAGGTTGTCATGTCCTCACTCAAAACGAAGATTTCGTACCACTTTTGAATTCTGCCATGAATTTTAAATTATTTCTTTCATTACTTCATTTGGGATTTGAAGTTTGAGTTACTAGAGCTTTAAAATCTATTTAAATGTAGATATATCTGACTTTTTCCTTTATTTTCCATGCCCATTTATACTTCAGTGGTTTTCTATAATCAGAAAGAAAAAATCATTGGTGTCTTAAATTGGTGATTTTATTTTGCATTTCCTAATAAATAAAAATTAATACATAGCGTTTAATAAACATTTAGCCAAGAAGATCTGTAATTCTCTGCTCCCAGTATAACAGGATATACTGAAGGAGGACTTTCTTTTCTTCACTCTGAGACAAAACGCATTCCCTCATCACTAATAAAAAGATTTATACAACAAATCTAAAAGTGAAGTCTTGATCAAATTCACATGTGAGGAGAATTCACTCTTCAAAAGACTGGTGACAAGTCACTTAGCAATATTCAGCTAAATGGGCAGTTTTTGTCCATAATTTAGGGCAGAAGTTCCATTCTTCTTAGGGGACATTCATTTCTGGAAGAAGAGTGTCTTGTCAATGCAGGTCCTGAGGAGGTGTCCTTACAGACGCTTTGTGAAATGTTCTTGTATAACGAAAGGGATCATCCTATGGCTAGAGAATGTTATTTTGAACAGGTGTATCTCCTGGACATTTGAAAGATGGCAACTTTTCTACTCTATACACATTTCCTAAGCTCCTTGACATAGAGTTGTTGACAGAACTGTTTGCTTTTTCCTGGTTATATTGTTTCTTGTGGGGCTCAGCCTGTTGACTTGAAGAGAGCGACCTGATCTCGTAATTGCATCCAGAGCAAATACTCCTGTGACCCCCTAGGCTGCCAGGAGTTTACAGCATCCAGTTTTCACTACCTCTAGGAGGACCACCTTACTTCAAAGGGAAATGGAGAATGTTTTACTTTAGATAGTCTCAAAACAAGACTTGGTGTAGCAACAGAAAGGAGAAATCGTGAGGGAATATGAAAACGTTGGCATTGCCTGTTCCCTTCTGTTCTCAACTTTCAGTTCCTTTTCTCGTTGCAGACTTAAGCAACACAGTGGAAAATGGTGCTGCTCTCCCATGAAACTATAAGAATAGTTTCAGGTTAAGGAATTGATTTTGCCATGGCAGAAAAACAAACAAAAAAAGTTTTGTGTTCAGGAAACTTCTGTTCTTCCCATAAGGCTGTCAGTGGTCCTTCACGCTCTTTGTAATGTCCCAGGGAACAATCACGGGGTGGCAGTGAGCATCATTAACCTAATGACTTGGAGTGCCTTGCCCTGGGCCACAATTTCCATTCTTACTTTCTCAGGACGTAATTTGGTTTAGCCAGGACTTAATTTCTTTAGAGGCTTGAGCCCAGGGGCCTCCACAATAATTTCCATGTCTACAGCACCATGTTTTTTGGTAGAAAAACATCCAGAAATAACCAGTAGACATGCTATACTTGGTTAATAAAATTTTAGACTGAGTGCCACTGACAATTTTATTTCACAACTGCTCCTTCCAATAGGTACTTCTACACCTAGTAATTAGAGTTGTCATTGAAATATAAAATAAATAAATAGCTAATTGGTAGATCCCTGGTAACTCAGCGGTAAAGAATCTGCCTGCAATGAAGGAGACACAGGAGACTCGGGTTCGATCCCTGAGTCAAGAACATCCCCTGGAAAAGGAAATGGCAGTCCACTCCAGGATTGTTGGGAAAGTCCCATGCAGAGGAGTCCTTCAGGCTACAGTCTTGTGGGGTCACAAAGAGTTGAACACAACTGAACACACACATGCACAAGCAATAACAGTTTTGCCATCTCACTTTTGTGTTGGAGATGCTGTATCAGAAAAAAAAAAACTTCACAGTCGTAAACATCTACGTTTTGAAGTAAATCATAGAAGAGTTTCTTATGTGCCACTAAAGCGCTGGCAGTAACACTATCTGCACTTTAATTTTATATTATACAGTTCAAGTACAGCTTGTCTTTTTATCAGGGCTTTGGCCTGAGAGTAAAGGATTCCGGATCTGCGTTCCCTTAGACTGCGCACAGAACGTCTGAGAATGGCTTGCACATTCTGACAACCTCAGAATTTTATTTAAACAAATTCTTCTCCTCCAATTCCCTACAGAGCAGCTATTGTGCCCTTTTGTTGATTGTAGTGGACACACTGCAGATCTCCGATTACGTCCCCGTGGACCACCCACCACAAGGCGGCCTTGTCCCCCCAGTGCAGCAGCGCTGGCAGGCTTACGCCTCCTGGAGACTGGAGAGAGGCTTCTGTCCAGCCCCTGTCTCCGCTGGCCCCTCATCTGTGCTTTTCCTGATGAATAACCTAATCAGTTACCCCAAACCGCTTAGGAGTACGTACATCGTCTAACATAATAATCATTAGGTGGTGAAAAGAAAACATCATAATGTTCTTTTGGATAGGGAAGCTGACAGCTTCCAGACAACATAGAGCGCTGTCTGGATGTGACACTGTAGTGCTGGAACAATCCAGTTGCCTTTGAAAGCATGTCTGTTCAGTTGCTCAGTCGTGGCTGACTCTTCTGCGACCCCATGAACTGTAGCAAACCAGTCTGCTCTGTCCATGGGAGTCTCCAGGCAAGAACGCTGGAGTGGGTTGCTATTTCCTCACCCAGGAGATCTTCCTGACCCAGGAATCGAACCCGTCTCCTGCTTCTCCTGCATCACAGCCGGATTCTTTACCCACTTAGCCACCTGAGAAGCCCTGCCTTTGAAAAAACAAGATTAAATAAAATATGACAGATGATTCCAAGTATTGTCATGAACCTCTGAGTATTTACAGTCAGTACCTTAAACCGAGCACTTCTTTTGTAATCTTCTGAAGGAGGTAATATGATTATTAAAATCTCTTATTAATAAAGTAGCATTTGAAAATGTTCTTTGTATATGACTTGAGGCAACATATATCAAGGTAAATTGTGGGTTGAAAATGATGATGTGGTTCTGGGTAAATAATATAGATTCTGATTCTTTGCATTAAATTCTTTTCCCAGTTAAGTCTGGTTTACCTGAATATGATTTCTGGAATGGCGTCTCACTCTATTCCAGTTTCTTCTTGGTGTTTCTCCTGCAAAAATAAGGATACTTCCTTAAATTCGAATAAATCAGATGCTATTTCAATTGGTGTGCAAAACTACTCTGAAAATATATTTCTATTGTTATAGTTACCATTTACCATACATTTGTAGCTCAATTTTTTAAAAAAGGAACAGCCCTTAAAATTTTATGAGTTAATTGAGTAGCAGAATAAAAAAGAATAAAATTTAGTTTCAATTTATTAGTTTGTCTTCACTAACATTAGACAAAATTGCTCTATTATTCAATTTTTTCATTAATAGATATATGCATAACCCTGTATTTACATTTCAACACAGAAATGTGGAAAGAACTTTGGGTTTATATGTGAAAAATATTTTAGCTCTTTCAAATATATATTATTTAGTTTCTTCTAAAAATGAGTAGCAAAAAGCCACAGTAAAAGATATAAAACATGTTAGTTGACTTCAACAATTCCTGCTTTGCATTATCACTCAAGAAACTTATTCCTTAATAATTGCATTATGAATCATATACCCACAATTAGAATGGAAAATATGAGGTTATCAAATTCATGCTCTTTTTAATTTATGGATCAGAATTAAGTATTACTATTATGTGTAATAGAGACAAACTGATACCCCAATAACTTTCCTCTTACTTATTTTGATTCTGCAGTCTTGCTCACCTCCAACACTGTGCATGAATGCACACACACACACACACACACACACACACACTCCAGGATCAGTTTTTGATCAAGATTGTGATTTTTTTTTTACCATGCAGTGTTTGAAGGCATTTATTGTGGAACAATAAAAAATGCTGGTGTTTTGTAGATTGGAAAAAACGGATGGTAGTAATAATAGACCTGAACACATACCTGTAGGTATGTATAGAAAGAGTAAGTCGCTCAGTCGTGTCTGCCTCTTTGGGACCCCATGGACTGTGGCCCACCAGGCTCCCCTGAGCATGGGATTTTTCCAGGCACATGTAGATAAATCCCCGATGGCTCAACGGTAAAAGAATCTGCCTGCATTGCAGGAGACACGGGTTCGATCCCTGAGTCAGGAAGATCCCCTGGAGGAGGAAATGGCAGCCCTCTCCAGTATTCTTGTCAGGAAAATCCCATGGACAGAGGAACCTGGCAGGCTACAGTCCATGGGGTCTCAGAGAGTTGGACACGACTGAGCAGCCAACACACAAAGTGTTTAACTAGTCACTTTTGTAGATGCTGCCGAGTGTTTCCCAGAAAGGTTGTCCCAGTGTGTGCTCCCGTCTTCTGTTCCTGAGAGTTCTACTTGCTGCTAATCCTCACCAGCGCCAACAATCTAATGTCACGCCTCAGTCATTGTGAGGTACGTGTAGTAGTATTGCATTGTGTTTTGAAGTATTTCCTTCAAAACTAACATACTGATGATTTTACAGATATTTTTGGTAGTTTTTGAAATCCTGTTTATGGTCAAGTGCCTTTCAAGTAGTTTTCTATTGTCCTGTTGGGCTGTAGGATCTCTTTCTTCTTGTCATGTAGGAGTTTGTTGGAGATTCAGAAGATGCGTCCTTTATTGGCGACGAACACTTCAAATGCATTCTCCCTGACTGGAGTTTGAATTTTCCATCTCTGAGTGGTTTATGAGAAAAAGTAATTCTTAGCTTTAAAGTGTCTCAGTGTCTCGTATTTTCCCTTCAGAATTAGAAGTTTCCATGTCTTATTTGAGAAATCTTTGCTAAATCAAATTACATGAAGACAGTGTTTTTATTTTTTCTTCTAAAATTTGTATTGTTTTACCTATCACATTAAGACCTAGAGTCCATTTGAGAATTGGATTTGGGCTACAGTGTGTATTTGTGTGAGATGAGGATTAAGAGGCCTCATTTTTCCATGTGATTTCTAATGAGTCAGTGTTACTAATTGAAAACACTATTCTTTTACTACCGCACTGTCATTTTGCTGTTTTTATTGTAAATCACACGACTGGATACCCGTAATAGACAAGTAATCACTTGTCTATCCTTCCACCAGTACGCTATCTTTTTATGACTCAAACATTTTAACATGGATTCTTGTTATGTCCTGACAATCCTCTGGCTTTATCCTTCTTATTTAAGACTGTCTTAGTTATTTTTGTTCCTTTTTATTGCCTCATAAATTTTAATATAAAAATTTTAACTTGTGCCCGCACATACAAACACCTGAAGTTCTGTGGTGTTACAGCCCTCCACCATACAGGTCTTCCTTAATTTTCTCAATCATGTTTTGAAATTCTCTGTGTAAAAGTTCGTCATTTATTTATTTATTATTTTAGCTTAACTATTTGATGATATTTCATGTTTGTGTAAGTGACATTTTTAAATTTTCACTTTCTATTGATTTATGCCAGTATCTAGAAATGCTATTGGTTTCTCCAAATTGACCTTTTGTCATCTGATCTTTTATTTAATCCACTTATTAATTTTACTAGTTCATCTGTAGATGATATGTGTACATCATGTCATCTTTATTTCTTCCTTTGTGATTGCTTTCTTTTCAGTTTCCTTTACTTTGCTTCCCACATTAGGTAGGACCTCCATTAAAATGTGAATGGAAGTAATAATAGTAGGGATTTTTGTTATGTTTTGAGCTTATGGGAAATATTTCAGTGTTGCATCATTAAACATTATTCTTCATACAATTTTGTTATAAATACATTTATTAGGTTAGAGAATTTTTTCTCTCCCTACTTTTTAAGATTGCTGTTATTGTGAATAAGTCTTGAATTTAATCAATTTTTGGCATCATTTGTAATGGTATTTTCTTCTTTTCCTATTAATGTGATAAATTACCATGATTTTTTAAATGTTATGATAAACTTGTCTTCCTAAAAAAAAAAAGGTTTAAATTGGTCATGATGTATTGTCATTTTTGTGTATCTTTGCATTTAACTTTCTAACATTTTAACATTTTTGTATCTGTAATAATGAAAGAGATCTTTTTCCTCATTATAATCTGTTTGGCTCTCCTAGTCATGTTATGCTGACCTCAGAAATACTTTGAGAAATTTCACTTTTGAGTATTTTGAGAATTAACTGTAGAAGTGATCTGGGCTCAGCTTTTGCTTTATGAGAAGGTCTTTAATTATAGATTCAACAGCTTTAATTGATGTAGAATAACTCAGATTCTCCATTTTTTCTTATTATGTTACTTTTGAAACCTTGCTTCTTATCTAGTAATCTTTCAATGTGTTCTAAATTTGTAGATATACTGATCCTAAAATTCTCATGAAGTTGTTTACAACTTGATACATAGGTTACTTAGAAATATTTTGGCTCATTTTCAAACTGCTGGGCATTTCCTAAAAATTGTTTTGTTATTAGTTTCTAGCTTCCTTTCACTGTGGTCAAAAAAATATATGAATGGTTTTGGTCATTAGAAAAGCAATGAAGTTTACACTGTTTAGTTACAAAGTTGTATCTGACTCTTTGCGGCCCCATGGACTGCAGCACACCAGGCTTCCCTGCCCTTCATGATCTCCTGGAATTTGCTCAACCTCATGTCCATTGAGTCTGTGATGCCATCCAACTATCTCATCCTCTGTTGCCCCCTTATCCTTTTGCCCTCCATCTTTCCCAGCACCAAGGTCTCTTCCAATGAGTCAGCTCTTGGCATCAGGTGGCCAAAGTATTGGACCTTGAGTTTTGAGCACCAGTCCTTCCAATGACTATTCAGGGTTGATTTCCTTTAGGATTGACTAGTTTGATCTCCTTGTTGTCCAAGGGACTTGCAAGAGCCTTCTCCAGCACCACACTTTGAAAGCATTAATTTTTCAGCACTCAGCATTCTTTATGGTCCAACTCTCACATCCGTACATGACTACAGGAAAAACCATGGCTTTGACTATACATTAGTGTACATTGCTATGCCGCATATGATCAGTCTGGATGAGATTCATGTGGTCTTGAGATGTAAATTTTGTTTTCTGTTGTCTTCTGTTTTCTAGATATGTTATTTAGATCAAATTTGTTGATCATGATCAACTATATTCCTAATAGTATGTGTCTGCTTCTATAATCAGCCTTTGGCAGAAATTACCGCATTTAATTCACAAATAATCCTGTAAGATCAGTATTTAAAGATGAGATGTCTTATGTATGCAGTTTCATTAAATTGAACAAAAGTACTAAAGCCAATGAATGGCAAAGCTGAGACCCAGACATAAGTTTCTTTGTCTGCAAAGTTTCACTTCTCTTTCCTTCACACAACACTGCTTCCTTGCATCACTAAGTAGATGTATTTTAGGATGTCAGTCTAGGCCATGAGACACTATTTTCCTGAGAAATGCCTCTCTTCTATAACGACTAACCTATGGCAGCTCTCTGTGTTCTTAACATACTCCTGACTTATGGGTAGTTGGGAAAGAGATGAACAACACTGGACCAATGTTGGGCCCCCAGAATCAATCTCTTGGAATGTTTTGAGGTAAATTGAGACTAATAGTTGGACGTTACATCAAAGAATAGCATAAAGGTCAATCCATTTTTGCTACCCAGGTTTCCATACTTCTTAATGTCTGTTTGCCTTTTCATTAGCTAATTTATAATGATTTGTTTCACTAGCAGCTGGATACTCTAATCTTTGCTACAACCCTACCCTCCAGGCATTTGCCAATTTTTACCTGTGAACTGTGTTCATATACAGAATATATAAATAGTTTCTATAAGTCAATAACAAAAAGACACAGTAATGGAAATACAGTCGAAAGACAATCAGCTGATGGTATGATGGTTGTATTCAGTTTCCAAAAATCTATCAAGCTATGTGGAACAGCTAAGCCCATGTGCCACAACCACTCAGAGAAAAGCCCACGCAGCAAGGAAGACTCAGGACAGTCAGAAACTAAACCAAATAACACTGCTTAAATGGTCAAATTGGAAACTCAGTGGATATCTTGCTCCATTGCACCATCAAAATCTTATTAAAGAAAACAAATCATTTTCATCATGGAAAATGAAAACGTATGTACATTAACATTCACAGTTAAACATAAAGCATATAAATATACATTTTATTTTCGCTCATCTTTTGATATCATCTTTATTGGTCAGTTGACTAAATTTCATCATATTTTCCTGTGACCTTTGGACCAAAACCGCATTCACGTTGTGTCCTTCCAAGCGCCGGGTTTTTGTCTTAATTGGAGCAATGGAGAGCATGAAAACAACACAACTGGAAAAAAGCACTTGGAACAATGAAGACCCAGCACAGCCAATAAATAAATAAAATCATTTTAAAAAGATCTATCAGCTGAATCCTGTGATTTGTGTGTTTTTTTCTGTATATTATATTTACATATGAAAATATTCTTTAAATCTTTATAGGTACTTTCTTTTTTTTTTTTTTCATTTGTTTTCATTAGTTGGAGGCTGATTACTTTACAGTATTGTAGTGGTTTTTGCCATACATTGACGTGAATCAGCCATGGATTTCCATGTGTTCCCCATCCCGATCCCCCCTCCCGCCTCCCTCCCCATCCCATCCCTCTGGGTCTTCCCAGTGCACCAGCCCTGAGCATCTAATTTCTAACACATTTAAAATTATAGAACCATCTAACTTTCTCCTGAGTCTTTCTCCATATCAAGCTCCATATGAGATGGCTTTCTTTTTCTCAGATACAACAGGTCTTTATTTTTCCTTCTTCAACAGTTCTGCCCATCTTGAAACAGTATTTGGTGCTGATACTGAAAAAAGGACATGGGTCCCTCCCAGGCATCTTAAAGTGGAGGTCCCTCCCATATGCCTGTGATGCTGATGAACTGCTCTGTGAAGGAGGAGTATAAAGTTCAGAATCAGTTCCTTCGCAGGCACTACTGGTCATCTCCTGCCACAAAGAAAGTATTGAAAGATCAAAAGAAACATGCTTTTGCCACTCAAATGCCCCTGAGATCTTTCCCCAGTGCTATTACATATGTATTAATAATAACTTTTAAACAGAAATAGAAATATTAAATAGAAATTTAAATAGTGAAGTTTTCACGAAGTGGAACAAACAAGCTTTGAAACATTAATCACTTAGAAGAATATGTATGAGACACGCAAAGAAAAATGCATAGTTCTCTCAAACATTGACCACTAGTTAGAATTGAATTTCCAAGAGCACTAGTTAGAATTGAATTTCCTATTTTGAATTAAGTGAACCTGAATGGTTCTTCTTTAAAAGCAAAATAAGAGGACTGAAAGGTAAAAAAAAAAAAAGAAAAAAAAAGAACAGAAGGAAGGAAAGGAGAAAGGAAGAAAGAAGGAATGAGGCCTCCGTATGAAAATGCATGTTACTACAATCCCAGCAGAGTCTTAATAGTTTTACAACTACAGTAATAGCTGCTGATTAGATATTTTATTAATAATAGTTGGCTCTGAACACATCTTCTTTTTATAATTTGAAGTATAGTTGATTTACAATGTTGTATTAGTTCCTGGTGTACACCAAAGTGATATTTACATATGTGTATATGAATCACTTCAACACAAAAAAAGAAATATATATACCACACACACATACAAAATGTGTGAACTTATGTATGTGAATCACTTATATATGTGAATCACTTTTATCACACTACATATTCTTTATCCATTCATCTATCAATGGACATTTGAATTGCTTCCAAATGGAATTGCTTCCATGTCTTGGCTATTGTAAATAGTACTGCAGTGAACACTGGGGGTGCATGTATCTTTTCCAAATAAAGTTTCCTCCAGATCCATGTCCAGGAGTGGGATTTCAGGATCATATAGGTAGCTCTATTTTTTGCTTTCTTAAGGCCTCCATACCGTTCTCTGTAGTGGTTGTACCAATTTACATTCCCACTAAATTCCCGCAGGAGGGTTCCTTTTTCTCCACACCCTTTCCAGCATTTATTGTTTGTAGACTTTTTGATGTCAGCCATTCTGACTTCGGTGAAGTGATACCTCATTGTAGTTTTGATTTGCATTTATCTAATAATTGGGCTTCCCTTGTGGCTCAGATCCCTGGGTTGGGAAGATCCCTTGGAGAAGGGAATGGCTACCTACTCCAGTATTCTGGCCTGCAAAAATATAAAGCACAGCCATGCAGTGCATTAAGCTGTAATTTAGAAAACGCCAAGTGGTTACTGAAAGCGGTGTTACCTGGGATGTTCCGTAGAAACCACATTGGATGCTGAAACAAACAATGGAATGTGCAAATAGACAAAATAGAAAGGTGAGGACAAATAATTGTGTAAAAATACTTTGAGAAAGGATAAGGCAATTATGCATAAAGCAAAACATGTTTTGAATCACTCTATGTTAGCTTAAACTGGAAATGGAGGAAACAACTTTGCTTCTTGGTAGGAAAGAAAACCATTTCACCGTTCTTGGAATGATCAGACTCTACAATTATCTGGAGTCG
Source organism: Cervus canadensis (assembly GCF_019320065.1). NCBI lineage: Eukaryota > Metazoa > Chordata > Mammalia > Artiodactyla > Cervidae > Cervus > Cervus canadensis. Next base: position 5,487,777 of record NC_057413.1, on the reverse strand, counting down.
CCTTGGAGACCAGAAAGATTGGAATAGATATGTGAACAGATAGAGCCATGCTGAAAGAGTTCACAGATAAAATATAAACATGTATAGCAATTTGCCACCAAGGGCATCTTGATTGCAGGTAGACCTTACTGAAAAGCCCCTAGCCATTTTTTTTTTTTTTTTGGTTTAAAAAAGCAAAATAAAAAGCAAACAAACACACACATACAAACAAAACAAAACATGGAATTACAAAGCAAAATATGACTGGGGCTGAAATCTACCTTTCAGAGGGATGAAAAAGAAATACAAAACATGACCTCTAACTACAGACTTTTCAGTTTACTAAGGAGTTTTGTGGAAGCTTGTGTGAGAAACTCAGTAATAAATTAATAACTACTTAGAATAATAGATATGCTTAGAATACTTGAGCGCCTCTGATGCAGCTTTGCTGGTGACGTGGAAGAAAGCCAGTAAGTTATTTTTATGACAAAGTCTCCCTTGTGTCATCCTTGTTTCCGTAGTGTCTACAACTGTGAATCAAGAAAAAATATAATAGTTTTTCATTTTGGATATACATTTATTTTGTATATTTGTAACAAACTGATATTGAATTAAATGTTGTAAGGACAGGTACAGCAGAGAATGGGGGCTTCCCAGGTGGCACTAGTGGTGAAGAATCCATCTGCCAATGCAAGAGACACAACAGACCTGGTTAGATTCCGGGGTCTGGAAATGGCAACCCACCCCAGTATTCTTGCCTGGGAAGTCTCATGGACAGAAGAGTTTGGCGGGCTACAGCCCGTGGGGTCTCAAAAGAGTCGGACACAACTGAGCACACACATGGAGGACAGCAGAGGGTAGAAAATATATGTGCCTCTGAGTGAGGTTAACCTAGATTCAAATTCTAATCCAGCTATTGACCAGCTACATGACCTTGTACAAGAACAACCTCTCTGAGTCTCAGTTTCTTCTCTAAAATGAGGGAGATCACTGTTATTTGTACTTAAGGAAGCTTTGATGAAAATAGTGATCGCCTTTACCAACAAGATAAGAGGAAAAATATTAGTCTCCTACCTGGGGGACTACAAAGTTTCAGATTGTTTTCTAAGTCAATAGTTTCTTTGTCAGTAATTTGTTGGGAAAAAAAAATTTTTTTTTTTTTAACTAACCCTATACTTTTCCAGCCAAAGCATAACAAAGCCTAAGAAACAGTTTACGTTTTTGGAAAAAAAAGAAAAAGTTGTACAAAATGTATGTACTGTTATATGTGGCGTACTTTATAGTTCTCATAACTCCTTAATTACCTTTTAGCTAGAGAATCGCAGTGGAAAAAAGCTGAATTGAAATTAGACATTCATGACCCGTTTTATAATTTGAATAATAATGGCCTGTAGCTGAAGCAACACAGCGCTGTTCATTGGCAACTGGTAATAGCGAAACTTCTTAAGTATGTCTCTGGCTTCAGCACTTGGAATTGTTAGACCGTTTTATGCATGATCATTTTATAAACAAAACAAATATTTTTCCTCTGTATTTAAAGTAATTTTTTTCCCCAAGCTGTGTGATTCCACTGGCAGAATGAGCTCAATGGTAAGACTGAATGAGCTGATTTTCCTTCAGTCTGTGACGGCAACACTTAAGCACAGAGACTTATTTGTGAGTACGCAAACAAGGATTTTGTGTTACAGAAACATTTTATAGATTTCTACACCAGAGGCCCTTGATGAGATGGCATAAGCAACAGAAAAGCAGTTAGGCAGCTGCAGAAATAACCTTGATTCAGCCCCCGCTGGCCACAGCACCCTACATTAGTCATGTAACCACTTCTGGCCTCGGCTTCCTTCCTGACAAGGTCATGTGGACTGTGTGACCTCTGAGTGTTTCATCGGGCCTCATGTAACCTATGAGTCATGATAGATAACCCCCAATGACCGGAAAGAGTTAATTTTTCTTTTAAAATCCTGCCTCTAATATTTCAATCGCAAATAGCAATACCTTAACCAGTGTGGTGGTTACATGAGTGTTTGTTTTATAGTTATTCACTACGACCTATACTTTTGTTTAATGTACTTTCTGTGGATATATGTTATAAATCTATCTTTACATGTTTATAAAGGCTAAATAAGTACGAATGTGACAATTAAAATACATTTTTTTTTCTTACAAGGCAGTGCAAAATACAAACATTTTAAAAATCATTTGCTTTTTAATCTGATGTCCCCTTGACAGTCTTGGGATGGTCTTTATTGTTTTCCTGAACTATCTTCCCCAAACTTAATAACAAGTGCACCATTGGTGTACTATAAACTAATTAGACACAGAGATTTGGAAAGAAGCTCCATCTTCTCGAAAAGCATTGTTATCACCTATGTATGTTGTCCAAGAGTGCTTCCTAGGTGGCTCAGTGGTAAAGAATCTGCCTGCAATGCAGGCAGCATAGGTTCAATCCATGGGTCAGGCAGATCCCCTAGAGAAGGAAATGGCAATCCATTCCAAAATTCTTGCCTGGAGAATTCCATGGACAGAGGAGCAGCCCGTGGGGTCCCAAAAAGTCTTACACAGCTGAGCACACACACCCGCACTGTCTAAGAGGCAGACTCTTAGAGCTTATCAAGCTCTTCTGCTCATTCACACTTGGGATTGAAATGTGTTTGTTCTTATGCCCCTCCCTGTGCATAGCAACACTCTCTTCGTCTTGGAAATAAGATGACCAGCAGCCTTTTGTTACCATCCCCCCACCCGCCTTAGCATAGGAGCAGTTTAGATCATGTTCTTCCAGATAACTTCTTTTTGGTTGTTCCTTTGTTCTGTTTGGCTGTGGTCTCAAATCTATTTGAGTGTATATAATATTGACCCAAATCCTCCAAACACCCTAAAATCCCCCCAGTGCTCATGAACTTTAACCACTTCGTCTTCACCACATGCTTTCCCAGCAACTGTAGATGTATATAGAGCCTAAGTTGCAAATCCTTTTATCCCTAATGAGAATACTGGAGGCCACTGGGGAAATCCTGAAGTTTTATGATTTGTGGAAAACAGGCAGAACCAGAAGGGGTTACTGGAGACATCAAATAATGATATTTGTGTTCTTTTTTTACATTTTGCTAGCAAATCATATGCCTACTACTTATAAATGGGGAATTTCTCTGTTCTTTCTACCATTTCCCTTTCCCCTTCCCATCTCCAAGCTTCTTTCCTTATGACTTTTTTTTTTTTTGCACTAAACATTAAGCTCATTGATTACCCGGATGGCACCAAGTGACCTAATGACGTGTCAGTCTTAATGAGAAAAGCAAGCGGCTGCCTGTGATGTGGTCGGGCTTGGCCACCCCCCACCGCGTCCCGGCATGTCAGACTTAGTCCCCTTTAGGAGAAGGGAGCATGGAAAATCAACAGAGACCCGCCTGGTGCCTCTTCACAGAATGGACATGGGCATGGCTATTTAGCCTGTAAAAGAGGGCGCATTTGCACAAATGGGAGTGAACATAAGGAGTCCTTCAGAAAAGAATGGGACCTTGGCAAATTTATAGACTCCCCTGAAAGAAAGTGATTACAGATCATTATCCAATTGAGGCAGATTGATGGGCTGGGGTCAAAGTAATATTGCAGATCTCACAGAGGGTACAATGGCTGCTTGTCACAGTGAAAGAAAAGAAAGGGGGCGGGAGGACAGCCACACAGAGAGGCGAGGCTTAAGCTTTACCAACTGCTCTGAAAGGGCCTGGATGTGTATGTCGTTACTTTTCTTGAGCACCATGTTTTATTTTATGTTGCAAAGGACACGCCATTGAGATCAAATTGGGCATTCAAACGTACCCCGATGAAGAACATACAAAGGCCCTTAAATATAGACAGCAGCGCTCACTTTTTTTTTCTTCCAAAAGACACTAAAGCAATATAAATGGGGAAGAGCATGGACCACATAAAAATGCTTAGTTCCTCTTTTCTCTCCCTCTTTCTCTCTCTCTCTCAAGTGGAACTATCTCATAAAATATGAATATGCAAAAAGAAATAATAATAGACAGAAGGTCTTAATGTCTGTAAGTGAAACACCCTTTAGCAGACAGCTAGGGGATGAGCAGATCTGACTTTGAAACTTTGCAACATCTGCTCAGGTCCAACGTGGCAGTCCTGAAATGGAATAAAACAAGGCGAGATGTGTTCCCACTGCCTCCTTTGTATTGATTCCTGAGTGTTTAAAAGTGCTTTGCATTCATGCGTTTTACAAAATGCAATACAAAAGACAGAAGAATAGCCAGCACGCCCAAGTGCATTCGCCTTTCACTTTGCAATAGGTTTTTGGGATCTAGAGAGTTAGAAGTATCAGGCAAACATGTATTCAGAGGAGATCCGATTTTTGTATACTTTGTTGGGGTCCAGAGAGTATTAGCAAGTAAAAAAGAACAGATTTATATTCTGAATGTATTTTACCAGGAAGAAGCACAGTCTTTTTTTTTTTTCCCCACATATAGACTATTCTTAAGCAATAAAATTATTTGATTTATCTAAGATATATCCACCTAGAATTTAAGGATAGAGAGATGATAGAGACATAGATAAAATTGGAGGAAAAGAAAAGAAGGAAAGAAAAACCTCAGTTGGGGAATAGGGAATTTTTTAGTTTTCTCCTTCATGATAAAATTAAAGTTATGAATTCAATCACTTGTGTCATCTTTTCTTACTAAGGCAAATAAGCTAAGCTATAACAAATGGTAATATGATTTTTTTTGTTTGTTTTTATAAGTATGTAAGTAGCTTACTTGCCTTTATCATTAGACATCACAGATGTGTTTCAAATTCTTGAGTTCAGAAATAATTGAGAACACTCAACAAATGAAGATTTCCTTCTCGGGCACTGCTCTCTTTGTTTTGTTTTGTTTTTTTTCCTGTTTCCCCTGATCACAGGGTCTTCACTGTTTCCTAATGAGCTCTTAATGAGCTGTCAATTGCTTATGTAAATAGAGAAGGAAACAGACACGGAGGGGTTGCTGGGTATTCAGTTAAAATTTGACACTGCCTAACCTCTCAAAGTTATTAAAAATGTAAATTGCTCCAACTTAATAACTAGCCTCGACTCTCGATTCTCCCTTTCTTTTATGTCTCTACTTTCTGTGAGTATGCCATTTGAAAGACTCAGAGATATCATCACTTTACTTCTAGATTACTAGCTTTATATTGAAAAATACTGACTACATAGTTAAAGTTTCATGTTGAGGGCACTGTAGAGAAGTAGGTTAAAAGAAAAAAAAAGTGAAAATTGTTTCATCTTATTTGTGATAATTATGCTAAAAGATTGGGAGGATGTTTGCTGAATTGGTGGGGAGAGAAATAGAAATAGAAGCTGTAGCAGGACTTTTTTTTTTTCCATCCAATTGTGTACATATTGCTTGGATAAATTTAACAGAAATTAAAGATTTAATTAAAAACACTTCCCTGTCCCTGAAAATGATTTTCTGAAAATATCTGGGATTCACGAACATTTACAAATAAATTGAATTTTTAAGTCTATTTTCATTGTGTATTTTACTCCAGTTTTATTTCAAAGTCACTGATGTGTAAATCTGTGTTATGTCTTTTCCCTAAATGTGATGCATTCATGCACATATTGAGACTCTGAAGGGTTTCTAAGTAACTCCTTAGGAACTAGAGTTCTTCAACTGAGACTGGAAGGGTAACTTACAATGTGGATTATCACACTGCAGATACGACACTTCAGAACTGATGTTCGAGGCCTTCACAAGTGCTGCAGGACAAGCTAATTGAGACCAGTGACTGAAATAAGTATCCCAAGTTAGGAGGGGATTTGGAGCAGTGTTGGGCAGTCATGGTGCTAATTAACTTGCTGCTGCTTCACACAGAGATAAGGATTGGACTGGTTTCATAGATGTCCCAAATGCCTTCCTGCAATACCAGCCTTGCAGTCTCAAATTTATTGGCAGTTGGGAATTATAAACCCAGAATGTGACGTCTTTTCCAGAATATCCAGATACCTGGAGTTCTCAAGGGGGGCCCGGATTTCATTAAGTATCTAAGGGGAGAAAAGTTCTGAGGAAATACAGGGCAAGGAGAGATGGTGAGTGGGAGTTCCCAAAGGTGAACAGACCCACTTTTCCATTTATCTGGGATGGATCCTGCCTTGATACCAGGGACCCATAAGATGCTTGATGCCCCTTCAGAAACAAAGATCTACCTGATAGTACACAACTGGCGAGCGAGTTCACTGAGATTGTAACTCACATGGACTTGATTGCTCCTTTTCTTGTTTTATGAAATGGTAATAGAGAAAACCTGAGCCACTCTGATAGGTCTGTAACCTGTCAGGGTTCTACACTGTATCCAGTAAGAGGTAAGCGCAATTCAGGTTATCTTGGCACAAAAAGATTGGCACATTTCTTTATAGCCTTGTATCCTCTTGGCAAGATTATCTTCTTCCTTTAGGGGGCCTTTTATACACTGAGTTTCTGTAGTAAATCCAGAAATTATGAGACTTTCTGTGAAAGGCAGGCTGAATTCAGACATTAGTAGAAAGAACTAGGAAAAGGGAACTGTGGAAAATTCTTAAAGAGATGGGAATACCAGACCACCTGACTTGCCTCCTGCAAAACCTGTAGGCAGGTCAAGGAGCAACAGTTAGAACTGGACATGGAACAATGGACTGGTTCTAATGGGAAAGGAGTACGTCAAGGTTGTATATTGTCACCCTGCTTATTTAACTTCTGTGCAGAGTACATCATGCGAAATGCCAAGCTGGATGAAGCACAAGCTGGAACCAAGATTGCTGGGAGAAATATCAATAACCTCAGATGTGCAGATGACACCCTTATGGCAGAAAGCGAAGAGGAACTGAAGAGCCTCTTGATGAAAGTGAAAGAGGAGTGAAAAAGTGGGTTTAAAACTCAACATTCAAGAAACTAAGATCATGGCATCTGGTCCCATCACTTCATGGCAAATAGATGGGGAAACAATAGAAACAGTGACAGACTTTATTTTCTTGGGCTCCAAAATCACTGTTGACAGTGACTGCAGCCATGCAATTAAAAGATGCTTGCTCCTTGGAAGAAAAGCTATGACAAACCTAGACAGCATATTAAAAAGCAGAGACATTACTTTGACAATCTGTATTGTCAAAGCTATGGTTTTTTCCAATAGTGTTGTATGGATGTGAGAGTTGGACAATAAAGAAGGCTGAGCACTGAAGAATTTATGCTTTTGAATTGTTGTGCTGGAGAAGACTCTTGAGAGTCCCTTGGTCTGCAAGGATATCAAACTAGTCAATCCTAAACGAGATCAATGCTGAATATACAATGGAGGGGCTAATGCTGAGGCTGAAGATCCAATAGTTTGGCCACTTGATGTGAAGAGCTGACTCATTGGAAAAGACCCTGATGCAGGGAAAGATTGAAGGCAGGGGAGAAGGGAAAAACAGAGGACGAGATGGTTGGATGGCATCATCAACTCAACGGGCGTGAGTTTGAGCAGGCTTCTGGAGGTGGTGAAGGACAGGGAAGCCTGAGGTGCTGCAGTCCACGGCATTGCAAAGAGTCAAACACAACTGAGCGACTGAACAACAACCAATCAAAATGTAGATAAAGTTACCAACTTGAATATAGTTTTACTTTTCTCTTGTAAAAAATGCCTATTTAAAATAGATTGCTGTATTCAAGTGTATACTATGAGAGAATACTTACGGCTTACACAGTGTTCTCTAGAAATAGGCTGATTTTGGGTAACAAAATGCTTTGAGAGGATTGGACCTAAATTCTTAGAGGAAGGTTTCCATACTGCATGTGTGTTCAACTCAGTTAAGGTAACTGAGGTTTTACACTGTTTTGGCAGAATGAGTAACTGTTTTGATAAAACAAAACACATTTATTTACATAGATATTTTGTAAAGAAATCAGAAAAATCTTTTGGGAGGCTGTGATTACTTGTGACAAAGTAGAGAAATGCAGTAATTTTTATCACTCCGATGTCTTTCTATAGCTAATCTGGATCATGCCAGTCTGTGAAGGGTATTTGGGGCCAGACTGGTTTACTTCATATTTCTCCAGTTACCCATGATTGTCTAAAATACTGTCTAGAATGCCTTCAAGAATTTTGGAAAAAATAAAAGAAAGTGATGAATCCCTATATCCTTCAGTTATCAATCTGAATTAAATTGGAATAAATAACATTGTTTTCATGTTATAGTATTTGTTTATATGATATTGTTATCAAAATAGACTAAGAATAAAATAGATTGCCTCCCCTCCACCAAGTATTTTAGGAGTATTCCAGCCAGTTAAAATGAAATACCTCCCTAAACTGACACTTTTCTCAGCTCTAGTTGACTGTTATATATGTAGGAGATTGATTAGGGTATTGTGGTTAATTCTTATAAGTATCCCAAAATTCTTAACATCGTAACAGCTTTGTTTTAAAGTGTTATAATTTCCAGCACTATTTCTGATACATTTTATTTAATCCTTATAGAACATTATAAATGACTTCAACAGTAATAAAACATAAACAATTTCTCAACAAAATACAGATGTTAAAGGAGATGTAAACATAATAGGCTTCCTTGGTGGCTCAGTGGTGAAGAAAATCCTCTGGCAATGCAGATGCCACAAGTTCCATCCCTAGATCAGGAAGCTCCCCTGGAGAAGGGAATGGCTACCCACTCCAGTATTCTTGCCTGGGAAATCTCATGGACAGAGGAGCCTGGTGGGGGACAGTCCACGGGGTCACAAAGAGTCAGACATAACTTTGTGATTAAACAGCAGCAACAACTTACCACCTTACTCAAAGCCTACCTGAGTCTGCTAGATGACAACAGGCCACACACTGGAGTAGAGCTGGATGCGTTCATTCTTGGGATGCCTTCTAGATCTCTAAATTTGAAAGTCTGTATAGCTCCTCACTGTTGCTCACGACAGTCCTGCCATGTTGCAGCCGCTAGGTGTTCCAGAGGTCTCTAAGTTGAAAATGAAGGACCACGGTTCAGCCTCTGGGCTCCTGCTTGCATCGTATTAGGTGAAAACAACATGGTAAATGTGATGGAGGCCATTCTTTTGGACTCAGAGCTTAGCCCCTCCTAATAGATTCTAAATATCCAGGCCAAATTCAACTTTGTTGAAGCCAATGGAAAGCCATTTAATGCGTTTTCATTAGTCTGATAAAGCACTTCTTGAATATTAATTGTGAACATTGCACTGGTAAGACAATTTTAAGGAAACTTAATAACTTCACAAACAGTTTGGCCTAAAAGAATTAACAGAACTTCCAAGAAGTGAATCATTTATTTCACAGAAGTAGTCTGGCACATTGAAAGATGGTCTTCACTAGTTAGTGATAGAACAAAGTAGAATTTCTCCAGCATATTTTCACATAACATAGGTAAATCTTACCAGTATATAATTCTGCCCCAGTTCTCCTCATCATGAAATTCCAGTATCTATTCACAGCTGTGGCATATTAACTTCTGCATTTTCAAAATATGTCTTTTCCCAAAATTGGCCAAAACATTTATTTTCCTTCCCCTCCAAAATAAGTCTTCACAATAGAACATCAATTTTATTCATGTAGAGTGTTATATTTTTCAGCCACGAAAATTGTTTTACTTCTTTCTAAAGTCTTACATTAAACTTCAAAGCCTAACCACAAAATCTTTCCCAATCTTGCAATACTACCAAACTTAGATTTTTCCCAAGGTTTGCCAGAAAATACAATTTGTTTTGTGCCATAATTGTTTTCTCTAAGAAAGAAGTCTCCCTAGAGGTTAAGGAAAAAAGAAAAAAAAAAAAAAAACTAACCAATTGTACCGTGTAAAAGACAGCATAACACAAGCAATATGTGTCAAAAACAATATGTACCAAAGACAAGGTATCAATTTATTGTGAAAAATTGATTATGCCATATACCATCACAAGGTAGCCGATTGTTTATCAAAATGAACAAATTGACTGCGCTTGGACCAGAGTAAATACATTAACCATCCTTTCCAAGAAAGGCTTTGCTATAAACCCACCCTCAGGAGGCAGTTCTCCTTGAGTTTCTTACCCTTACTGATGATGTGTTTGACCAAATGTAAATAGAATGGTCTGGGTCTGGCACCTACCAAGTTCCACTGTCTATGGGATTTCCCAGGCAAGAATACTGGAATGGATTGCCATTTCCTCCTCCAGGAGATCTTCCCGACCCAGGGACTGAGCCCACATCTCCTGCTTCTCCTGCATTGGCAGGTGAACTCTTTACCACTAAGCCACCTGGGAAACCCACCTCAAAGTCAGGAATTGTAAGAGTGTTCAGATGAGTCAGTGGTTCAGTAGCCCTGATTGCTTCTTGGCTTGACTAAGGATGTAATCCTACATCTTCTAGAGAGACAGAGTTCCTCAGACTGGTACCCTCACTGCTCTGCCTCTCTCTGGAGCCTTCTTCGATGCTGAGGTCCTACATTTGGACCCTGAGCTGAATTTTCTGTGATGCTGACCCTCTTTGCCCAGTAGCACATGTTTGCGTTGTACTAGCACACAACTGAAGCAACTTAGCAGCAGCAGCAGCAGCTCTGGTTAATAATTGCATCAAGTCACTCAAGCATATTTCCTTGAAGCAGGAAAAATGCCTGGTTCTTCATTTGACATTTGGTCTTATCATTCACAGGGAGGTGGGCCAGGTCACTCTTAGGAGGTCACAGGCATTGAAAACTACTCTGCTATATAAGGGATCTGTGTTATGGATCTGACGTAATTTGCCCAAAAATCTGCACTTAGATTTTGTTTGATTAGCAACTGGAAAGCAAGCAAGAAAGCAAGATAGATTATCTAGCTTTTTTTACATAAAGGCAGTTTCTACACAATGGACAGTTGATGCATTAGGGCCCTCCTGTGGACCCAGGGCAGGTCATTCTTAAAGCTCTTAATTAATCTTCCTTGCTGGTGATGTCTGCTTTCTAATGCAAGTTCTTCAAGTATTTTCAAGTACAGAAATGGCAACTAATAATTGCCATTGGCACCATGAGTTAAAAATTTTTTTTGTTTGTTTATGTATTTCCACACAAGAAAAACTTATTTTGTCTCTTAAAACCTTGACATCAAGAATTATATTTTTAAATATAATAATGCTATCCAGACTTGAGATAACTTTGTTTTGCTTGAGTTTTGTGAGAGGAAAAAAGTTGGGAGGGTAAAGATACATCCTTAATATCCTAAAGGAAAATCTAGGCGAAGTCACTCACCCAAATTATATTGACCATAAAGACTTCACGGGGCCATTTCATTAGTTTAGTAGGCAAAATGAAATAAAACGGGACCTTAAATGAATTGTAACCAGCTTGTGGAATAACAAATATATTGTACATGAGAAAACTAGCTCCATGTGATATGCACGGCCACCATATGTAAAAACCCCTATTATTTGTCCTGTCTCTTTGAAAATCATTTTATTGGAATGTATCAGCTAAAGCAAAACACATGATCATCTAGTTGGTGCATGAAAGAAACCACTGAAGATGAGTTTCTGCCCAGCCCCCACTCCCAGCATGTGAGCACCCTGGGAAAATAGCCCAAAGGATTTCTTTTCTTTTCTTTCTTTTTTTTCATCAGCATCTATGTACCAGCAAGTGCATCACATGCACCCTCAGCCATTAGCTGCCTCTGCCTAAAAAAAATGTGGTCAACAGTGAAGCATTCGCTTCATGAAAGGCTAGCCTGTTGAAAGCTCTGCTGGCCAGAGGAGCAGCTCGTGTTCTTCTCTCTAACTTCCTGGGTCCCTGTAAGTGATGCTCGGCAGCTCATCCATGTGATCCCGCCCAGGCCCTGGACATCGAGACAACGTCGTGAGGTTGGAGCCCACACTGTCTGCTGTGGACCCCAGGCTTGATTTCTAAGTGTGCTTTGCACACCGCAGCAGGCGGCAGGTTTTATCGAGCCCCCAGTGCCAAGTTGTGCCTGGAACGTGCTCACACATGGTCTTCTGGGAAAGGGGCGCAGCCATAGTACAGCAAATTGTCTAGGTTATCCGTAGGAATCTTCATCAGAGACGGTGCTCCATGGATTTCTCTTTAAGGCTACCTCCTGCAGCAAATGCTAAGTGACTGTTATCCAAACTTGTTTTTGAGGTTTGGTTGTATGGGAAGAGTCATACATGCGTGAGTGCCTGCTCAGTCGTGTCCAACTCTTTGTGACCCCATGGACTGTAGCCCGCCAGGCTCCTCCATCCATGGAGTATTCCAGGCAGGAGTACTGGAGTGGGTTGCCATTTTCTACTCCCAACGATAAATCCAACATAAAAGAAGTTCTTTGACCAAAGAAGTTGTGTCAAATTATTTGAATGTTTCCACAGTACTAAGTGTAGCATGAGAATTTGATATTGTCACATTTTACACAGAAAATGCATTCAGTAGATACTTGCTTACCCATTGCGTGTTAATATCAGTCACAGATTGAAATAGTGGGCCCTGGACTGTTAATTTAGAAGGCCAGAGAGGACCACTTTTTCTGAGTATACTCCTATGCTGTCATCACTGGGTCATCATTATTTTTAAGCAAATAATCTCATTTATTTATATTTAGTAAAAAAGATTTAGGTTCTAATTGGTCTTTGTTAGTAAAAATCTGTGATTGAATAAATAACATCACCTCCCTTGAGTCTTGAATTTTCATCTAAAAAATGAGGAGACTGTTTTAGGTCATCTTGAACGCCTCAAGTTTCCACTCACACATTTCTCTAAACTCTATAACTGTTCTTACAGGGCTATTAAGAATTTCAGAAAACAAACATACAGTTAGCTAATAAACACATGAAAAAATGCTCAACATCTCTCATTATTAGAGAAATGCATATCAAAACTATGATGAAGTATTACCTGACACCAGTCAGAATGGCCATGATCAAAATGTCTACAAACAACAAATGCTGGAGAGGGTGTGGAGCAAAGGGTAGCCTCTTGCGCTGTTGGTGGGAACACAGCAAATTGAATCAGCCACTATGGAGAACATTGTGGAGATTCCTTAAAAAAGTAAGAATAAAACTATCATACGACCAAGCAATCCCTCTACTGGGCATATACCCTGAGAAAAACCATGATTGAAAAAGACACATGCAGCCCAATGTTCATTACAGCGCTATTTACAATAGCTAGAACACAGAAGCAACCTAGATGTCCACTGACAGATGAATGGATAAATAAGCTGTGGTACAAATACACAGTGGGATATTACTCAGTCATAAGATGGAACACATTTGACTCAGTTCTAAAAAGGTGGATGAACCTAGACCCTAACATACAGAGTTGTATGGAATCTTGAAAAATGGTAGTGATCATTCTACAGGGCAGCAATGGAGACAGAGACATAGAGAGCAGACTTGGGTCACAGGGGAGGGAGGCAGAGGGCTGGGCAAATTGAGCAAGTAGCATTGAAACGTATACATGACCATGTGTAAAACACACAGCCAATGGGAATTTTCTGTATCACACAGGGAGCTCAAACCTGGTGCTCTGTGACAAACGAGAGCAGCAGAATGGGGAGGGGGTGGGAGGGAGGTTCAAGAGAGAAGGGGTAAATGTGTATCAGTGGCTGATTCATGTTGATGCCTGGCAGAGACCAATACAGTATTGTAAACCAATGATCCTCCTATTAAAAATAAATAAACAAAAATAAAAGAAAGGAGAGAGAGGAAAAAAACAGAATTCCAGAATTTTAGGACCTTTCATATCTGTGTGTTTGGGGCCCTGAATTTAAGTATCATCAGTGCTAGCATTTTTCCACGGTAAACACACATGTAGGTAAGCTCTTGGAGACACTGCTTTCCATCTAAGAAAGAATAGAAGCCCCTGTGGTCACCATCACCATCGCCCATAGCTTCCTTTCCTCTAGGTCCTCCCCTGAGATCCTGGTCAGCAACGGTTGGCAGTGTTATTTAATGAGATGTTGTTGTTCACCTCATGGGCATTGAATGTCATCAAAGAAGCTTGTGCCTTGGTTTCTTTGAAAGCTGCCATCAAATTGCATTTACTTCAAAAATATTATTGCCATGTTTACCAGAATCATCAATTCTCTTTTCACAAGTCCTGCCATTCAGATATAAGATCTTTTAAAATGTCCCATTTAGGGAGGTGGTATAGTGAATAGAAATAAAGATTTTGGAAGTAGACAGTCATCTGGGACTATTAAGAACTTTGTTCATCCTCATTTTTCTTAACAGCAAAAGATACTATAATGAGATACCAATAGTATTTATCCCATTGTTTTGTTGAGAATATTAATTAAAGTTATATGCATAAAATTTTTAGAATTGAGCCACCAGGGAACCCAAGAATACTAGTTACATGTAGACAAATTATAAGTAGCATATATTCAGGTTTGTTGTTACGATTTTTAACTATTAGGTTTGTTAACACAAATATTATTCTTACTTATTCACTTTCTACAATAATTTAGATGGTACTTTTACTTGCCAATGAAAAGTACTTGCCAATGAAAATAGGGAACACAAGTAAAAATACAACATTTGAGAAGATATCTCATTATTAAAGTCAGTTTAAATATAAGCAACTAATGATAATATTTTTATACACATTTTTAAAAATATAGAGGCTCTCTTTATCCTAAATTGAATTGCTCCTTCTAGAATAGGAAAACCCTAAATTATAATTTCTCAGTGAATTAATATACCAATATAAATGCTAAGTTATTAATTTTAACAATAATATCTTAATCCATCTATAATATATAGATTAAGCACTTAACTAGTAATTAACATGACTCACTAAATTATGACACATATTTCAGGAAAATCTTGATATTTTTCTTTTGTTACATGTAGCTGTCAAATCTGTTTTCAGGTTTTAGTAGCTTAATTTCTTTTAATGTTTCCACAGAAATATCATTAACTAGATAATAGATTAGAGGCAATAACATGATATCCTTGACATGCAGTCAACTTTATCTTCATCACATGTCTGGTAATATCCTCTTATTGTGTAATGGACCCTGCTATTTGTATCTATCATACTTTTACTCATTCATCTTCTTAGCTCCTAAAGATAGAATTCTCATCCAGACTCTGTTACAGATGTAGATTCACACTCCTCTATGTGTCCTCCGTTATTTGTGGTCATCTAATAAACTGGCTCTTTATATACCAGATCAAGTGGCATAAGACTGGAATGCATGCCCATAAAATAACACAGAAACATTTTATATATCAGTAATCCCAGCTGAAGCAGAAGTTATTGTAAGCAATTTTTTAGGCATGTTTGCAAAATGTCAATAACTGCAAACACCTTTCCACCAAAAGCATGAACTAGGTAGAAAGCTGAGAGGAGCCGTGAGAATGGGATGAAAGCTCTGCTGTCTACTTTGATGCTCAGAACGGGAGTATCTGAGAAAAGGAACCATGTCAACAGCTCTCCCTTTCCCTTTCTCTTCCTTTTTGTCTTTCATCATTCTGTCTGTATTCTATCAATAGCTTTGCTCTTGACTGGCAAAAAACGGAGAACACAGAAAGTAGATTTGCTTGCTTTCTAGAATTTAAGGGGGCTTCCCTAGGGGTTCAGGGGCTTCCCTGGTGGCTCAGAGGTTAAAGTGTCTGCCTGCAATGCGGGAGACCTGGGTTCAATCCCTGGGTTGGGAAGATCCCCTGGAGAAGGAAATGGCAACCCACTCCAATACTCTTGCCTGGAGAACCCCATGGACGGAGGAGCCTGGTAGGCTATGGCCCACTGGGTCGCAAAGAGTCGGACTCGACTGAGTGACTTCACTTTCACTTTCACTTTCCCTGGGAGTTCAGACAATAATCTGCCTGCAATGTAGGAGACCTGGGTTCAATCCCTGGGCCCAAAAGATCCCGTGGAGAAGGGAATGGCAACCCACTCCAGTATTCTTGCTTGGAGAATTCCATGGACAGAGGATCCTGGCAGGATACAGTCCCTGGGGTTGCAAAGAGACAGACAGGACTGAGAGACTAACACTTTGACTGGAATTTAAGATATAAGAATTCTGAGGCAAGTGCTCGGGCCTGGTGCACTGGGAAGACCCAGAGCGATCAGGTGGAGAGGGAGGTGGGAGGGGGGATCGGGATGGGGAATACATGTAAATCCATGGCTGATTCATGTCAATGTATGACAAAAACCACTACAATATTATAAAGTAATTAGCCTCCAACTAATAAAAATAAATGGAAAAAACAAACAAACAAAAAGAATTATCTAATTCTAAATTTGTCCCTAGTTGACATAGTCTTATTGTTTGTATCCTTTGCCCTCAACAAAACACTGTTCCTCCATCTTTCAGTGAAAGCGAGAACTGGAGTCAGACATACATGAAGGACTAACTGTGTTGCAAAAGATATGCAAGTTTCTTGGAATAAAGTAACCAGAAGACTTGACTCCCAACCTTCCTTGCGCCTACATTCTGTATAGGGAACCAGGTAGGGAAATCGTCTTTACCCACTAGGGGAAGAAAAGGAACAATGCTGCAAAAAGTACGTTGACAGGGAATGGGTGGGTGGACAGAGTTGACCAAGGATGGCAAAGCCTTGGAAACACAGGCTGCATCATATAACTTCATAGAAATTAAGTTGGAGCCATAAATGAAATGGATATTTTTTGAGGAAAATGCGATTTACCAAATTGATTTCAGAAGACACAGAAAGTTTAAACAAGCCAATTTCCTCCAGAAGAAATAGAGAAAGTTTACAAACCTACCCCCTCCTCCCACCAAAAATCACCAAGGAGCAGCTTTTACTGTGATGGACGTTTATTCTCAGTGGTGAACAATCTGCCTGCCAGGGAGGAGACGCAGGTTCGATCCCTGGATCAGAAAGATCCCCTGAAGAAGGTAAAGGCAACCCATTCCAGTATTCTTGCCTGAGAAAACCAATGGACAGAGGAGCCTGGCGACTACAGTTCACGGGTCGCAAGAGGCTCAGACGCGACTTAGTGACTAAACAACAAAACAGCAAGTTTATTCTACATATGAAAAGAGCATTCAATCTTTAGAGAATTTATTAATGTAATTTATCATCAAGAGATCTAAAAATAATAATTATAATCAGCTTCATAGATGCTGTAGGGCACAGTGTCTATGTTCTGCTCATAACCCTTCATATATATATATATATATATATATATATATACTTTTTTTTTTTTTTTTTTTACCATTTCTGAGCACCCTATTCACCCTCAGGGGTGTTTCAAGCAACCAGGAAATGCTATTGATCTTCTCACTGCTGTCCGTAGGTTCCTGGAGCCACTTTAAACAGATATACAGGAAAAGGAGCTTTTTTACTCCCTCTCCAAACCGTGATCCCTGTGGCTATTCACCAGTGATTGTAAAGTTTGGGGTATGAAAGTCAGCAGCCTGCCCAGATTGGGACAACTCTGAGATTAATTTACATTCCAGGGTGAGCCTGCAGGAAACAGCTGAAGTCTACCCTCTGCAGGACTTTTGCCTGCAATTACACTCAGGTTTGCTGTGTCCCACTCTTCTGTCCTGCTCTCCCTATTCTGTTAGTGGTCTCTCCTGGGATCATTTCCTTAATAAATGACTTACTTATATGTGCTATCCTTAAGATCAACTTCAGGAGGACTTGTTCAAAGCAGATGCTAAAAGTGTAATCAACATCCTTGCTTGATTTTTTTTTTTAAGCCAATAAAGTAGAAAAAAAAAAAAGGAAATTCTCTTATCCATGTAAAATACAACGACCTCAGTCAAAAGCTAACATCGTACTTGATGGGAAACAGAAAAGCCATTTCTGATAAAGGCAGGAGTTGAACATTCATTCCTGCCCTAGTTTCCAGGTTCTACTTGTTCTTTACTACAGTAAATCCCAAGCTTGTTCCTAATATTTATAAAGTGTTCTGAGATTGTTCTTTAGCAAGAGCAACCAACCCAGTTGTACTGTGAAATGCTGAATTTCTCAACTTATGTTATAAAAGATATTAACATATAGAGTAAAGGCTTTCTTTCAATTCAAATACAGTTGACTTACAATGTTGTATTAGATTCCTTTGTACAGAAAAGTGATTCAGATATATATATGTATGTGTGTGTGTGTGTATGCTTTTCCAGAGTTTTTCCATTATACTTTATTACAAGATATTGAATATAGCTCCCTGTACTATACAGTAGGTTCTGTTTTGTATATGGTCGTGTATACCTGATGTGATCACTCACCTAGAGCAAGATATCCTGAAGTTGAAGTCAAGTGGGCCTTAGGAAGCATCACTACGAACAAAGCTAGTGGAGGTGATGGAATTCCAGTTGAGTTATTTAAAATCCTAAAAGATGATGCTGTGACAGTGCTGTATTCAATATGCCAATAAATTTGGAAAACTCAACAGTGGCCACAGTACTGGAAAAGTCAGTTTTCATTCCAATCCCAAAGAAAGGCAATGCCAGAGAATGCTCAAACTACCACACAATTGCACTCATCTCACATGCTAGTAAAGTAATGCTCAAAATTCTCCAAGACAGGCTTCAACAGTATGTGAACCGTGAACTTCCAGACATTCAAGCTAGATTTAGAAAAGGCAGAGGAACGAGAAATCAAATTGCCAACACCCGCTGGATCATCAAAAAAGCAAGAGAGTTTCAGAAAAACATCTATTTCTGTTTTATTGACTATGCCAAAGCCTTTGACTGTGTGGATCACCACAAACTGTGGAAAATTCTGAAAGAATGGGGATACCAAACCACCTGACCTGCCTCTTGAGAAATCTGTATGCAGGTCAAGAAACAACAGTTAGAACTGGACATGGAACAACAGACTGGTTCCAAATAGGAAAAGGAGTACGTCAAGGCTGTATATTGTCACTCTGCTTATTTAACTTATATGCAGAGTACATCATGTGAAATGCTGGGCTGGATGAAGCACAAGCTGGAATCAAGATTGCCGGGAGAAATATCAATAACCTCAGATATGCAGGTGACACCACCCTTATGGCAGAAAGTGAAGAGGAACTAAAGAGCCTCTTGATGAAAGTGAAAGAGGAGAGTGAAAAAGTTGGCTTAAAACTCAACATTCAAAAAACTAAGATCATGGCATCTGGTCTCATCACTTCATGGCAGATAGATGGGGAAACAATGGATACAGTGACAGCCATGAAATTAAAAGACACTTACTCCTTGGAAGGAAAGTTACAACCAACCTAAATAGCATATTAAAAAGCAGAGACATTACTTTGCCAACAAAGATCCATCTAGTCAAGTCTATGGTTTTTCCAGTGGTCATGTATGGATATGTGAGTTGGACTGTGAAGAAAGCTGAGCACCGAAGAATTGATGCTTTTGAACTGTGGTGTTGGAGAAGACTCTTGAGAGTCCCTTGGACTGCAAGGCAATCCACCCAGTCCATCCTAAAGGAAATCAGTCCTGAATATTCATTGGAAGGACTGATGCTGAGGCTGAAACTCCAATCCTCTGGCCACCTGATGTGAAGAACTGACTCACTGGAAAAGACCCTGATGCTGGGAAAGATTGAAGGCAGGAGGAGAAGGGGACGACAGAGGATGAGATTGTTGGATGGCATCACCAACTCAATGGACATGAGTTTGAGCAAACTCCGGGAGTTGGTGATGGACAGGGAGGCCTGGAGTGCTGCAGTCCATGGGGCTGCAAAGACTGAGTGACTGAACTGAACTGAAATGTATACCTGCTAATCCCAAAGTGCTATTTAAAGCTCCACTTCTGTGCTTCCTTCTTTGGAAAGTATACATTTGTTTTCTGTATCAGTGAGTTTATTTTTGTTTTGTAAGTAAGTGCATTTGTATCTTTTTTTTTTTAGATTCCACATGTAAGTGACATCATATGGTGTTTGTGTTTTTCTGTCTCACATATCACTTAGTATGATAGTCTCTAGGTCTACCCATGTTGCTGCAAATGGCATTTTTTCATTATTATTATGGCTGAGTAACATTTTATTTTATATATACACACACACCACATCTTCTTTACCCATTCATCTGTTGATGGCCACTTAGGTTGCTTCCATGTCTTGGCTATTGTAGATGGTGCTGCTATGAACATTGGGATGACTGTATCTTTTTAAATTAGAGTTTTCTTTTTTCCCTGATGTATCTCCAGGAGTGGATTACTGGGTCTAGAAAAGGGTTTTTGTTCAAATAAAATATATGGCTCTATCTTGGGCAACCCCCTCTCCTTAGATGAGATTCTTAAAGCCTGACAAGAAAGGCCAACTATCCTGTGTTCATACTGACAGCAAAAAGACTGGAAGAAACTTGTGGGTGGATATTACTGAGAAATATATTGCTACTAAAATACCTTTTAAAGAGTGTATAAGTGACTTGTAAACCACATAAAATGATTGGAAGCACTAAAATCACCATTCAAACAATGAAAACTCTAACATTTGCCTTCAAAGAACATATATATTTTAAGATTTTACTATTCATATTTTTAGTATACAGTTTTTAAGTTGTCAACATATTGGATCTGCTTTCCATTTCCCTTTACTATACTATATTACTAAAAGAATCAGCTGTTCTGGTTTTTCTGAAATTGTAGAGGTATCTTGAATTTCAGGTCAAATAAATTAAAGACTTTTCTTTTCACAGAAACATTATTTTTTTGTCGTTGTTTTTTAAGCAGACCACCTTCAAAAAGAATTAAAAAATCCAGGAATTGTAAAGCTTTTCTTTTTGAAAAGAAATTAGAACTAGTTAGCTGATAAGACTTAAAAAAAAAAAAGAAAACAGTTATTTGTGGCTGACTGTTTTCCTCCATAGATGCCAAATCAGTGGATGAAGAATTTACTGATTTTAAAAATGAAGCAGAATTAAAAATGGAATCATCTTTTTTTTTTTCTTAAACCAATTTACCAAGAAGCCACACCAGGATTATATCTTCTGTTGTATCACCGTGTAACCATCTCTGGAGAAACTAATGGCACCCCTCCATTGAGTCTGCCCAAGGACAACGTACCAAGGAAATCCCAAATGCAGCCAAAACTGTAAGAATTAATTTGCAGAACTGAAGCACAGTGTTCACCTCCCCATGAGCCTTCACTGTTAGTCTGGGCACGTGAACTTCTCCACTACAAAAAAAAGGGCATACCAGATAGTGAATCACGAACATTCATGATTTATTGAGGGAGAAACTATAGTGATAGAATGCATTTTTTTTTTTTTAAGCAAAGCCTCAAGAAATTCAGCATCAATGGCATGGAACTGGTTTTTGAATTGAGCCCTGAGAACTCATTGTGATTTGCATTCATGTAAACACCTACATTTTTTCGTTAAGTGAACTGATTTAACTGCTAATTAAAACTAGTCAGTAAGCACAATGCAAAATTAATTAAACCATTTAGCAGAGAGATGCAAATTAGGCAAAGCAATGTATTGGACACTATCAAAGTAAGTGCAACTGCTACTTGTCATCAGGCAAAATAGTTCCTAGGATAATTCCTTCCTTAGGGAGCAACGTGAAGGAATAAAAATCACCCTGTTGATTGTATGATCTTCTGTGAGGCAAATGTTCTAGAAGTCAGCTTATCTTTCAAATAGAAAAATGAGAGTTTCATAGTTGTTTAATACTCACTAAGAAACTTTGTGAAATTCACAGTGAAATTTATTATTTTCATGAGACAAAACTTTACACTACATAATATAGGACTATTGCTTATTTCACCTAAAGAGAGAAGTCAGTCGGACTTTTCAGTCCTCCGTCTTTCAATTCCAGTCTCTTCTCTAATAACACTGTAGTCATCTAAGAGATTATCACTTTCTTTGTGAATAAATTTATCACACTGGCACCCTGGACATTCTTCATTTTCTTCACTTTTTTTTTTTTTCATTTAACTTTGGATTATTTCCTTCTTTGGGTAGCTCCCCTCAATGCATCTGGATATCAGTCAAGAGGAAAAAGAACACTTTGCTCTTAGTGCTCAAAAATATGTAGTGGGAGATATTTCATTTATCTTCCTTTTTCTTTATGAATGCTGGTGACTGCCTCTATAGACATTTCTTGCATGCCACCTTCTGTCACCTCACATGCTGGGGGCAGTTATTAGTCAGTGGTTTAGGAAGCCATCTACTGATGTGGGCACAAGTTGTGCTCACAACTGAGATGATAATACACTGGATGTACTGCTGAACTGACATATGTTATGTTACCCTACATTCCTTGGAGATAAAACACACGCACAGTGTGGCATTCTGTTCTGAGTACCATGGCTAACATATTTCATATGCTTCAAAACATTTTCTGATTCTTTTTCAAAAATAAACTGAATAAGGTTTACCGTAACCAAAACAAAATGACCTTTTTTAAGATAAGTTAATCTGGATTTGGGTTCAGCAGTTTATGTTTTGTACACTTGATAAAATCTCTTGGATTAGTTGAAGAAGCTTCTAAATACACATCCATAAAGCTGGCCTTAGAATAGGCATATCACAGAGGAACTGTGGTAAAAAGAACCAAACTCACCATAATCAACATAATAAAAACCGAAAGAAGGAATTTTGAATCTATAACTAAAATACACTTATCAAGAATCAACTTATTTCATGAAATGAAACCTTGTATGTGGTTTCCCTTAGCCAGAGAAGAAAACACTCTTTGATAAGTCATAACTAAATCATTGGCAGATTTCCTCACTGTGGAAAAATCTGGGCCATGGGATTTTTTTCCCTCTGTATGTGATTTCCTTTCAGACCATGAGATGGATGTTAAGCCTTTCAACTATCCAAAATAAATGTTGGCCCTGAAGTTCAATCTTCTACCATATAGCCAGGTACCTTGGTTTCTGACATACCCAATTCATCCCTTCAGAATAAACCCAGAAATGTGGATTTACAGTAAGTTATAGGAACTTAGAGCAACTTTTATTCCATATATACAATAACTCCTAATTGTGGAATTTTAATTAGAGTTGGGTATGGGGAAGGTGGGGTCCATATGTTAGATTTGATTCTCGTTATCCAGACAGGAGCTTCTATTATATCCCCCCAATTGCAAGGAGATCAAACCAGTCAATCCTAAAGGAAAT
Organism: Cervus canadensis; assembly: GCF_019320065.1. Lineage (NCBI taxonomy): Eukaryota > Metazoa > Chordata > Mammalia > Artiodactyla > Cervidae > Cervus > Cervus canadensis. The sequence goes on along the minus strand of NC_057413.1, from coordinate 5,464,809 downwards.
CAACCCTGAATATTCACTGGAAGAATTAATGCTGAAGGTGAAGTTCCAATACTTTGGCCACCTGATGCGAAGAGCCAACTCATTGGAATAGACCCTGATGCTGGGAAAGCTTGAAGGCAGGAGGAGAAGGGACAGCGGAGGATGAGATGGTTGGACAGGGAAGCCTGACACTCTGTAAGTCGTCAGCCTTCTTTTCCCTGCAGAACTATTTATCCATCCAAGGATCAGGATTCAGTTTTGGAAGAAGTTAGCAACACTTCCATGAGGGCATGTACCTGACATTACAGATTGTGGTTTGAAATTGACTTTATCTAAAGTGGAATTTTTTTCTCAGTACAGTGATAGTTCTCTTTCTTTTGCAAGTGGCAGAAAATTAGCTCAAACTCTATCCTAGTGGAAAAAAAAGGAATGCATTCATTTACTAACTAAAAAATACAGAAGCTTCCCTGCTGGATCCAAGCTCAAACAGCATAGTCAGGTGTTTATTTCCTTCCTCCTCTTTCTCTTCCCCTTCTTCCTCCTCTTTCTCCTCTTCCTCTTCTTCATCTCCCCCTTCTTCTCCTTCCCCTTCCTCTTTTTCTGTGTCACCTTTCCTCATTTCTCTCTTTTTTCCTTCTCTGGCTCTAGCTATTTCACCTCTCCTATCCTCTTTTTCAATCAGAATCTCTTTTCTATAATCCCAAGGCTCACAAGCTCTTTAACAGCCATAATCTCCCAAAGAAGGACACCTCTCTCTCCAGCATCAATGCCACTCCCCTCAAGAGTCTTTTAACCTGGAATCCTGGGTAACATGCCCATCTGTGTGGTGAGGAGGACAGGGCCTCTGGACTGACAGAACACCCCCTTGCCAGGTGGGGAGGGGGAATTTCCCAAGCCTGGTGGAGAGCAAAGGAATGCAGGTAAAAATAAAACAATATATGCACAAGGATTTTGATAATCCAGGAGGAATCAAAGCATTAAAGAAATGAAGAATCTGTACTCAATTCAGTGCAGAGAATACAAAATAAGAGAATGAAAAAGGACTTGGGTTTAGATTCTGGTTTTGAGTCATTCCACTGTTAATCGTAACAAGAAGATTTTTGTCCTCTCTGGGTCTTCGTTTCCTTAGGTTTTAAGTGGAAACTTTGGCAGTTTCTAACTACCACAACTAATGCAATTCCATCTACATTAACCTGTGTGGGTCTTTGGTAGATTCTCACTCTATGACAGTCTGTTCATGCTGCCTGCTCATACTCCATTTAAACTCTTTACAAACTGACTTCCTTGTAAGAAGTGGTGATTAGGACACCAGCACAGAAGAGAGAAGAAATTGTGAAGACAGTGGGAGAAGATGGCTGTCTGCAGGCTAACGAGACAGGCCTCAAAACAAACTAACCCTGCCGACCCCTTAATCTCTGACTTCCAGCCTCCAGAACTGTGAGAACGTGCTGCTAAACCAATACAGCCAGTAACCACAACCATGAGAAATTACTTTTTGAACTTAATCAAGTTTGGATAAAAACACTACTAGTTCTATTACAAAATGGAAAGTCCTTTGAATCATAGAAGAGTATGTGAAATTAGCACCACAAACTATCACGTCTCAAGCAATCATGAAGTAAACTTAGGATGTTAACATTGGCTACAGAAAGCAAGTTTCTCATTAGTGATGTATTATGGGCATATCTGTACCTAGCTAATGCAATTCCATCTATACTAACTGGTGTGAGTCTTTAAAAGAAGGTGTGAGGACTGTATAAGTTCTTTGGATGAATCTGAAGCAAGTGTTACAAAAACATGCAAGTCCTAAAACCTTGCCTCACAGTGGTCTAGAGAATGAAAATAAAAACAGTACTTTAACTTGAGTAATCTTTTCTCATCTCTTCTCCCAGTCTGCGGGCTTCCCTGGTGGCTCAGATGGTAAAGAATTGGCCTGCAAGAATTGGATTCCATCCCTGGGTGGGGAAGATCCCCTGGAGAAAAGAATGGCTACCCACCCCAGTATTCTTGCCTGGAGAATTCCATGGACAGAGGAACTTGGCGGGTTACAGTCCATGGGGTCACAAAGAGTCAAACATGACTGAGCAACTAACCAAAATTCCTTTGCTCTTTTTGCATGCAAAGTGTCAGATAATTTCACAATTGCATCCAGAGTAGTCTTTTCTATAGATTAGTGAACAATGCATATAGTTTGCTATTTCCTACCTCCTTCTAAGAGAATGTAGTTTCCTACCCTTTAATAGCAGAGAAATGTGTTTCTAAAACAAATTCACCATGGTGATACTAAAAAATTAACATAGCACCTCTACAGTTTTGGTCTACAGCCAACAGAGAAGGCAGTGCAATATGGAATTGGAATATGAATGTTTCTGTTTTGGATGATGACTGTGTTGGCAGTAAATTATTTTCCACACCCATGGCATTTTTTATACAGGTGGAGAAACTAACTTGAAAGACTAAACATACCTTATTAAAGTTGTTGTGATTAAAAGCATTAAAAAAAAAAATAAGAGATGATGTTTGGAGAAGTTCCAAGTCCTAACTAGTCAGAAAAAAATTGTGAAATAGATGAGCAGTGCTAATCACACATACAGGTACATAGATGAAGAAATAGATTGGTGAAGGCTAGCTGTATTTCATTCCAAAAAGAGAGTGTTTATGGAATTACTTCAAAAGGGTAGATTTTTAAAGATGGTATTTTAAAACAATCAGACAATTAGGCTTATATAAGTATATTTACATGAGGAAAGTTTGAATCAATGTATGAATTAAGATGTTCAATGCTGAGATAAATGCTTAAAATGAACACTGATCATGCAGACTACTGATTTGGAACTGGTTAGTCACAGAGTAAAATCCACAGAGGGTGAAATGTAGAATTTTAAACTGTTTCTGAGTGCGGGATACCAATGTGGCCAAGTGACAGTTTAAAAATCCCACTAAAAACTGTATTTACATTGTAAGTGTTCAAAGCAGAACTTTCATTTGGTTTGGTTGGTTTATTTTGGTTTTGTTAAATTCTGTTAGCAAAATTGACTAGTAAGTCGGCATAGTTTTACATAAACAGATGCCCATTCCTACCCACTAACTCTAGGGTTTCTGCCCTTAGGAACCAAAATGCAGAAGTCTTGATCTTTGTACCTCTAAAGAGTGGCACCTTCTCTGCCCCTGGCTTAATGTAGCTCCTTAGGCCAGTGTGGTTGTTACGGTGGGGGAGAGAGGAATCAGCCAGCCTGGCTCCTGACCAGGCTCTCTATGCTGGACACATCTTTCAGAGACGAGCTCAGATTATACCCTCCCCTGCCATCCACATAAAATTAGAACCTACCAAATATTGCTAAATGTACAGGCTTCCCTGGGGGCTCAGTGGTAAAGAATCCACCTGCCAAAGCAAGAGACGCGGGTTTGATATCAAGGTCAGGAAGATCCCCTGGAGAAGGGAATGGCAACGCACTCCAGTCTTCTTGCCTGGAGAATCCCACAAGCAGAGGAAGCCGACAGGCTATAAGTCCATGGGACCACGAAGAGCTGGACTCAACTTACCGGTCAAACAGTAAACAACCAAATTACAATTTAAGGGATTTCCAGAAAGCCTTTACGCTTCTAAATGCCTCTCCCACATTGCCTGAGATCCACGGCTTCATCCACTTTCTGAAATCCTTCATGGATTAGTTACCAGACATGCAGGCGATGTGGTCTGAATTGTGGAAAGGAGAGGCAGCCTAAGAAGCCCAAATCCTGGTACTAGGAAAGAAGAGGAAAAGTCTGATAAACAAAGTTCTGCCTCTGGGCTTCAGAGCAGATGGACAGCTGAGGGATCGAACTGAGTTCCTAGGTTGAGAGAAGTAGGGAAGAAAAAGTAATTTTTCTCTAACCCTTCTGAGTTCTTAGCTGGGACCATTGTAAAAAGACAGATTAACAACAGGAAAACCAACAGGAGCTTATTAACATGAGTACCTCATTTATACCTGGAAAATTATACTCATTTCAACCCAGGGAAAAATGAGTAACTCCCTGAGGTGGTTTAGAATTCAGGCTTAAATGCCAACTTAATTCGGGATGTCATCCTCTTGGTAGAGAGGGAATGATTTTAGGAAAGGTGAATGGGCTCTTAGGAGAGTAGGTGGGAGGGTGACCATTTGTGACAAAGTGTCTGAGTGTGGTGTGGATGTCTAGTCTTCTCTCCTGTGACAGAAGTCAGTCTTCCCTGGTTGATGAAATTCCTGCGGGAGGGATCTACAACAGCTGAAAGTTTTTGCAGGACGCTTTCTCTTTTGCCAGAGAAGAGGAGTTCAGAGAAAGCCTCTCCCTGCATCTGCTGGTTTTTCAAGTGCCTACAGCTCAAAATATACCATAGCAGCATATTTTGGGGTGTCATACACTATTGTCCCATAAGGGAGGACCTGCAGATTCCTTTTTGTAGACATATTGATTTGTTTTCTTTTCTTAATTTTGATTTATATTTTGGTTAATTGAAATACATATTCAGATTATACTTTCTGATAAAAGACTTCCTTATATTTGTACGGTGTTGGTGAAGGTTCCCTTATATTTGTACAGTGTTGGTGATGTATGAACGAGGTTTACAGAGACAATGCATAAATAGATGCAACAGTTATTATACAGGCCCATCTGCAACAGATCTGAAATTTTAGAGTCCAGAAACCTCTGAAAATTCAAAGTACTCTCTCTTATTATTCATTTGATGGTAAAACTTGACCTAACCTGACATACACTATGTCTGTGCCCTTTTTGAATCCCACTGAATATTCATACATTTTGCTGCAGAAATATTAATGTGTGTGGGTTTTAAAAAACACTTATATTCTGGTGGAGAGGGAGGTGGGAGGGGGCATTGGGATGGGGAATACATGTAACTCCATGGCTGATTCATGTCAACGTATGACAAAACCCACTGCAATGTTGTGAAGTAATTAGCCTCCAACTAATAAAAATAAATGAAAAAAAAAAAAACCACTTATATTGTCAGTTTAGCTTTTAGCTCAGACATAGCAACTATTTCATCATGTAAATATGCACACATATTAAGGAGTTTCTGTATACAACAAAGAGGGCATCTTTTCTGTGACCCCCCCAACTTAATGTGTTTTAGTATAGGGTATAACCTCAGGCTCTGAGTCTTAGTAAAATATACACTGTAGCCATCTAGGATCATCCTGCTGAATATTTTCAGAGTCATCCACCTCCGGTCTGCAATAGCGCTAGCTTCCTAGTAGGTCTTCCTGTTTCTCCCGCTATTTCCCAAGCACGCGTCTTTTTTCCAGCCAGCGGTCATCTCCTATTTTTTAAAACCAAACAAAGCTCTTCACTTTCCTACTCTCAACTCGACACTATCAAGGCGTCTAAAGGTCTGTGGACCACAGGCCCCGGCTGAGCTGCGCCGGTCTCCCCTTTCTCTCCTCTCTTTGCAGCTCTGCGGGTCACGGTCCAGTGGTCTCACTGCCCTTCCTGCCGCTTCTCACACCATCCCAGACGGATCCACTCCTCAGGACATCTTCACTCGCTGTGCCTTGGCACGGGAAGTTCTTCCCCTGGATATTTAGGTGGCTTTCTCACTCTCTGTTTGGATCACTGCTGAAATTTCCTCTCTTTAGTGAGTCTTCCGCAGTCCACCTGAACTAGCCCAGCCTACCTCCCCTTGGAGGCTCCGTCCCCTGCATACTGCCTTCTTTATCATTTGTCACCACCCGCCATCATGCAAATGAGTATATACCTGCTTTTGTTTTAGGGTTTCACTTCTTTAAATAGGACATTAACTTCATGAGGGCAGAAGTGTCTCTTTGTTCAACTCTGTACTCTTAGAGCCTATAGTTGTGCCTGGAAAATAGTTCAGTCCAGTCGCTCAGCCGTATCCTGTCCTTTGCCACCCCATGGACTGCAGCACGCCAGGCTTCCCTGTCCATCACCAACTCCCGGAGCTTGCTCAAACTCATATCCATTGAGTCAGTGATGCCATCCAACCATCTCATCCTCTGTCGTTCCCTTCTCCTCCTGCCTTCAGTCTTTCCCAGCATCAGGGTCTTTTCAAATGAGTCAGTTCTTTGCATCAGGTGGCCAAAGTATTGGAGTTTCAGCTTCAGCACCAGTCCTTCCAATGAATATTCAGGACTGATTTCCTTTAGGATGGACTGGTTGGATTTCCTTGCACTCCAAGGGACTCTCAAGAGTTTTCTCCAACACCACAGTTCAAAAACTTCAATTCTTTGGCACTCAGCTTCCTTTATGGTCCAACTCAAATAGTAGGTATTACATAAATGAATGAATGAAACTAATTTGTACTATTTTGTTTTACTTTATTTATTTCTATGTGTTTAATATTCATTATTTTACTTATCAACACTGGTTATTGACTTATTTGAACAGGACAGAGTTTTTCCTAAGTCAAAATTATTTGCCTCCTCAAACTCTATAATCAACCCTGTTGCATTATCAAAACTATCACAAAATTTAGGGAAATCAAAGTTATGCAATGCTATATTGTATTATTTTATTTCATTAATTGTAACATTGTATTGGAAAGGATCTAGGAGACAAAGCAAGAACAGAAGCTCTTATTCAAAGATATTTTCTGCAAACAGGGTTACCAGTGTTAGCTTTGTTCTTTGAGATTATTGTATTAAATTTTGTATTAATACTCCTAAAACATTATGCAGTCACTGTACCTTAATTATTTTTAGCAAGCTATCTTCTACCATGAATTTTGTTGTTGTAGTTTAGTCGCTAAGCTGTCTGACTCTTTGCTACACCATGACCTGCAGCACTCCAGGCGTTCCTGTCCTTCACTATCTCCCGGAGCTTGCTCAAACTCATGTCCATTGAGTCGGCGATGCCATTCAACCACCTCATCCTCTATCTCCCACTTCTCCTCTTGCCCTCAATCTTTCCCAGCATCAGGGTCTTTTCTAATGAGTCGGTTCTTGACATCTGGTGGCCAAAATATTGGAGCTTCAGCTTCAATTGTGAATCTACAAATCTGTAATAAATTTTTGTCTTCCTTATAAGTGGCCTTTGCCAATAGCTCTCAATTGACCTTAACACTGATGAACAAACAGCCTAAAATCTCCAATTTAGATGCATCTAGTTTTGAAAAGACCCTGATGCTGGGAAAGATTGAGGGCAGGAGGAGATGGGGACGACAGGGGATGAGGTGGTTGGATGGCATCACCGACTCAATGGACATGGGTTTGGGTGGACTCCGGGAGTTGGTGATGGACAGGGAGGCCTGGCATGCTGCAGTCCATGGGGTCGCAGAGAGTTGGACACGACTGAGTGACTGAACTGAACTGAACCTCACAGAAGTTTCTGTCTTACACCTCAGGATAAAATTCCAGGCAAACAAAAAACAACAAAGCAATAACAGGTGCTGTGTGCTTAAGAAAAAGGATAAACACTTTGTAATAGATAAAACTTGTAGCTATGCCACTTAAGACATTTTGCTTTTTTGTTTTTTCCATTATATACTAAGCCAGATGGGGAAGCAAGGCTGGAGAAACAAGTTATATATATGTGACACTTGCAGACACAGGTGGCTCACCTTTATCATAAGTGAGTATAAACTCATTCTAAGTCAAGGTTTGGCTTGTGTGTGCACGTCAATAAAAACATCAAGTGCTGTTTCTCTGCTCCTTTGTTCTGAGATGCTCAGAGCTCTTTGCCAAAAAGAGGGAGGGGAGTTTTCATGATTCCCTTTAAGAATACATAAAACTGGAAGTAAAACACAGATGACATGACTTGGCTAGGAGTCTACACAGATGAGAGAAGAGATAAAATTAAACTGCTACTTTGCTTGTGAAATTAATCACTGCCAAAATTCTATAGGGATAGTTCAAAATATTATTCTTTGCATTAAATCTCCACTGAGTTTCCTAGCGTGGGTAAAAACTCTTGTCTCATCCTAAATTCCAAATTGGGTCCGAAAGCAGTTGAACACTGCAGGTGTGTGGGTGTCTGCGTGCTCAGTCGTGTCTGACTCTTTTTAACCCCACAGACTGTAGCCCATCAGGCTCCTTTCCATGGGATTCTCCATGCAAGAGTACTGGAGTGGGTTGCCATTTCCTCCTCTGGGGAATCTTCCTGACCCAGGGACCAAACCTATGGCTCTTGCATCTCCTGCATTAGCAGGAGAATTCTTTACCACTTAGCCACCTGGGAAGCCCCACGCTGGCGTATAAAGGAAGGCAGTTAATGGTAAAGAAAGTCTTGGGATTAAGCCTTGAGTTATAAGACAAAACAAAATACAGCAAAGCAAACCTACAAATAAACCAGAACGATTCCCCAAGCAGTTCAAATGCAGAAATCACTTCTTTGCTTCATTGTTGTAACGAGTGTATGGAGCATGTTGTGAAAATGTTAGAATTAGATCTAATAAGATTAAAGGGAGTGTGTAAAAGGAAGAAAGAAGAATCTGGGGAAAAGCTTAAAAGGACTTACCATAGGGTCATTCACCTGCCCTAAGAGCTTTGCAGATACGTCTTCTGTCCTAGCAGCTACATCTGGGATATTTTATCATCATTTGGTTCACAGGGGACCAGAAAAGAGGGTATCAGCAACAAAGATGTCACAAAAGTCCATCAGGATTTCTTCTGTATCTCAGAGAGCATGTTTGGATTGCCTTAAAAGAATCAAAAGAAAGCATGCCATACAGTTTCAGGAGGAGGAAACTACAATACTTTATTTTTGCCCTTGCCTAATTCTGAATCTCCTAGCAAAATATAATTTTCATAGTTGAGTGAAGTTTTAACCCAGTGATATCTAAATACAAATACTAAAAGTACAATTAAAATATAACATGGCAAAACAGGGTGATATTCAACAATCTCTATTATTCACCACTCACAGAAATTATGATTAATTTGTTGTTTCTACAAGATAGAATGGAGAGATAATTAAGTACCTGGGCATCAGATAGTGTTCTCTGTGCATTTTCCCTTTAGTATTAGAACTGAATCTGTCCTAGACTAAAGGCTGCCCTGGACCACACTAAAATACCTTAACAGAAAAAAATCTCAGAAAAATCCAACTGATTCCAAGTAATTTAACTGTTTGAAAGAACAAATTTCAACAATATTTTTAAAAAATGCAACAAAATCAAGCTTGAAACCATGTAATATTCATAACGTCTGGCATCTATCAAAAGCTCACCAACATTCAAAGGAGCAAGAAAGTATGATTCCATAGCAGGAGAAAAAGCAATTATATAGAAATATACTTAGAAATGGCAGATTTTGGAATGAGAAAAGACAATAACACAATTATAAATATGTTCCATAAAGTCAACATGGTCTGACATGAAGAGTATATAGAAGAGTAATGAAGAGTACATAGAAGATATTTTTTAAAATCCTGCATGAACATTCAAGATATTGAAAGATACTATCTGAAATAAAAGATACTCTATAGAGACTAACAGCAGATTATATATTGCAGAAGAAAACATCAATGTAGTTAAATATACAGTAATAGAAAAACTATCAAAAATGATGAGAATTCCATGATGGTCCAGTGATTAGGACTCCTCACTTCCATTTTGGAGTCTATACCTGGTCAGAGAACTCAGATCCTGTGAGTTGCATGGTGTGGCCAAAAATATAAATAAATTTAAAAAATAAAATCATGTCACTGAAGTCCTGTTTGGAAAAGGAAGGGGACAAAAAATAACTAAAAAAATTGAATAAAATTTTCCAAATTTTATAAAACCTTTAAACCAATATATTAAAGCTGAAAGAATCCAAAAGGAAGGACCTTTAAAAAGCCATTTGAAACAATATTATAACCAAATTCTGAAAACGAATGATAAAGAGAAAGTGGCCCATTATATACAGGAATAAAGATTAGAATGATATCAGATTTCTCATCAGATATTTTGCAAAGATACAATATTAGAATGACATCTTTAAAACACCAAGAGTGGAGAAAATGCAAATGGGTAACCTAAACACCTGTCTGCCCAGAAGTTTATACCTAGAGAAAATGACAGTCAAAAGTAAAGGTGGAAAAAAGAATTATTGACACACACAAAACTGAGAAAATTAACCAGGAGTATACCCATACTATGATAAATGCTGAAGAAATTTCTTCCAAGAGAAAGAAAATGATCCAGTGGGAATTTTGATCTAAAAAAGAAAGAAAGAATGCAGAAATGATAAATATGTGAATAAATATAAATTATGTATTTCTCAATGTTTACTTTCTAGGATAACTTACCATTTAAAGACTGATTAAAGTATATAACATGTGGATTTCATTTTGATAAAGCACAAAGGACAAAAGGCAGGAGGAGTGGAGTATACTATTGTCTGTTCTTACACTGTGTAAAGTGGTGTAATGTTACTTGAAGATGGGTTGTGATAAGTTGAAGATGCATATTGAAATATTCAAAGCAAGCACACAGTCATAAGAAGTAGTGATATTTATTCAATAATGGAGACGAATCATAAAACAATACTCAATTATTTGAAAATAAAACAGTAAAAACCTAAGGGAGGAATGAAGGACAGGTAGAACAACTCCAAAACAAAATATCAAATGTTAGATTTAAACCCAATCATATTAATGATTGAGTTAAACATAAATGGCTTAAACATCCTTTTCAAAAGGCAAAGATTGTCAGAACTAATATAAATGCCTATCCCAACTCTTACAAAGCTACTTAACTAAAGGCAACACACTTACATAAAGACAGGTTGATTTAAAATGAAAGTATCGAAAAAATGTGTATACTAAAAAACACTAGCCAAAAGAAACCACATGGCTGTATTCAGATCCAACAGAGTAGTTTTACTCTGACTTTTAAAAAAATAGCCAAGAAAAACTTTTTAGAATGAAACCTTTCCACCAATCAGAAAATACTTTCTCATGTGTTTTAGAGAAATCTGCCAGGACATTTCCCTTCCATAGTAGAAACATTCCATTTGAGACTCCATACATTTGGATTGATGCTTTCCATGGCTTCCATCAGATCTTTTGATCTGTAATTTAAGCATTTAGACTCTAATAAGGGTACATTTCACTCAGCATGTTAGGGCACCACTGTTGGTTGGTTGCCCTAAACTTGTGATCTGAAATTGAGACTTATGACCAGGAAGTGATGAAGTCACTGGGGGTGATCTGGGTCTAGTTTCTATTAACACAACACTTGGTCACAGAAATACACATACACACATGCATTAATATTTATATAGTAAAAGACTGTTGCTTCAAGGTCATTATCGAAGATAATCATGTGGAGATGCACACAGTTTTTAAAAATTATGTCTAAGAGATTCTGAAGTTGTTCAAACAAAGCCCTTTGGGGGAAACAAAAAGGCAAGGTTTAAAACCTCCTTTTAACTTCAAAAAAACTGAAGCAAAATGAAAAGAAAAAGGGGAATTAGAAGCCCCATCCTGCAGAGAGACAGATGCAGAAATGAGGTTATTATCTCAAGTGCTGGGTGGTTCTCAGCCAACAACAGAAGCATTAGTACGGGATCTTACTGAACAGGCACACATGTCATCACCGTGAAGTAAAGTAATTACAGATTTGGCACCAGCAAAGGCTTTTTATTTGCCAAAATGTGGTGGTTCAAGTAGCAAATGATTACTACCACTTTGAGCAGGTCTGATCATCCATCAGTTATTAATTCCCTTGGCACACCATTGCATAACATGGCTGTTTCTGGGCAAATGAGCCAGCATGGCTCCAGTTAAATGAAACTCACTTCTGCAATCTGATCTTTCCTCAAAATTGCAATTTGACTGTGAGATACAATGACTTATATGATCATTTTCATGACTGTCATACTCAAATATGTTTCTGGGGAGAGCATTTCTGACTATCTTCAGCAACTGAAAGGGTTGGAATTATTTTCAGAAGTCATGGTATAGATAAAAGGAAAATAATTTCCCACGCCATTATAATTTCTTCTTTATTGGTGCTTGCTCTGTGATGATTTCAATGTTCAGACATACAGAATTCCTTACCTTATTCAAAACTTTCATGTTAAATGTATTATACTAAATTCTTAAAATACTTAATCTTAAGATTTTGTCTTAGATGGTATTCTTTTGGCACTTCTTTGACTAAAATCAAACCTATAAAACATTCATCATTGCATAAATTGTATGTTACATTAATTTGTTTCTTTGCATGTTTTTATTTGCTCTTTTATTTCTTTGTCTTCTCTTCTGGATTGTAAACTCCATAAGGATAGGGGCTTTATCTGTTTGTTCATTAGTGTATTACCAGTCCTGAGAATAGTGTATAGATTATAGTAACATTCAATAAATATATATCTAATGAATGAAGTTTTCCAGATGTTTCCAGAAAACATGTAACAGTTGATGATTTTATTACTTTTTTCTGAAGATAAAGAATAGCAGTTTATGAAGCTACTGACTTTTTTAAAAAAGTTCCTTTCCTCATTTATGATGATGCACAAATAAATCTATCAACTAAAAAGTATACTGTTTATTTTTCAAAATTGCTTTGCTGACTCCATAACTAATCCAGGCAGGTACTAACAAGTCTACAATGATTTAAACTCTCAGGACTCGTTTGCAAAATTAAAGCAAATTTTTACATATTTATTTAATGATATATATTCTTTAATGAGATCACATCTTATTACTATGATGTAAATAAATTGGAAGCCATCAATTACCTTTTAAGTCTATGGTTATATACAACTCAAATATTACTTAGTGAAATGTCTCCATGTCAGAGAAAATAATGAATCCAAAATATGTTTCCTTGTTTTCTTATATGGAAGTGTCAGTGTCAAAAAAAACACCTAATTCTCAGTAAGTTGTGGAAATGGACAGAAGCAGCAATCTGTCTATTATTTTAGAGTAAATGTCTCAGGCTGACATCACAGTCCAAAGGCTACAAAGAACTAGTAAAAGTTTAAATTTGAAATCAACCAGGTAATGGCACTCTGTAGGAAAACTTTTACAGCCTCCAGGTGGAATTAACTTTTCTTGTAGAAAACAGTGTGAGAGCAGGTCACCTGATCCAATAGGAATTGGGCTGAGCTGAGACAGGCTTTATGGATCTTCGAGGGCTGGCCCATATGTGGTTTGCCTTTACTCTTAAAGGGGAGTCCTTCAGTATTCCCAGCTAAAAATGTAAGGTGGTCACCAAGTTTTTCCCTGGTAAACCCTGAATTTCATTTCTTAATCTCTCAGTAGCTGCTTTATTCATGGAATTTGAGATACTCAGAATTAGGAATCACCTAATGCCTTGAGGATACTTGGCAGAGAATTCGGGGCTCATTTAATCACATTTTCGTTTCCTCTAAGGCTTGACCTCTAGGTTCTGTCTGCCTTCTTTACTTTTGGTTGCCTGAAAACTGCCAGCTTTTAAGTTGTTTTCTATATTTGATCTAATACAAGCTACTCCATTGAGGCCAGAAGATAGTCTCCATTTGTTTTCTCATTAGGTCTTGTTAGAACAGTGTTATTTTGGTGCCATTTTTTATTACATACAACCATTTTGTATAGGGTGATAATACTTTATGTCACTGACTTTACCATTATTTTTTTCTTAACTTATCTAGCTTTGGTTGATGACTCTACCTGTATCTTTTCACTACTTCGTTCCTCAAAAATAATCTTTCTTTGACATTCTCTTCCCTTTCATTGCCTCTCTATTCTTTTAAGGAAACTCTCTCTATCCCTAAAAATTTTGTTCAGGAAAAATTACTGCCAAGAGTAGTTTGAGGTAGAATAAAACAAGGGCAAAAGTTATTAGATTTTTAAATTGCTTACAGGTATAAATGTTTAGACATAAATGGAAATGCACTGTAAGTGAAAAAGACCAGTTCTCACCAATACGGAGGTCGAATTATATTCGATGTTTCTCTCAAGCATCGTTACATGAGATAATACTTAGATGTAAGTTATAGTTGGAAGATTTGGGCCATAATGTTGATCATGAAGAAACTATACTGTTATAGAAAACTCAGTTAAAACAAGCTGATTATGTACATGAGACATTAATTTCTCACTTCTTATTTATAGGTGAGATCAACTCTTATATATTTTCAGTTTATATTCAAGCTTTGCCTTTCAGATATTTACTCATTGAAAGTCCTATATCCTATGTTTCTCCTCCTTAGAAAGTTATTTTCTTACTCCTACTTCCCTGAAAGTAACATAAATCACCAACTTGTTTGAATAATAAACAAATAAAATAGTATATAATTTTTCATTCCCTTACTGGAAACTTGAATCTTATTACTCCAAATGCAGAGATATAATCTAATATTATCAATACATACTGAGCAACCTCAGTTTTTTCAATCTGTTTGCATTTGTAATGTAATATTTCTTCAGAATTATTCCTTGAAACAGTCAAACTTCTCTGTGTCTGCATACAGTGATGTGTAGCTCTCTATTTTAAAGATAATGAAATGTTGGATGAGTCTCTGCTAACATTCCTCAGCTCAGTAATGCATTTATTTCTTCTACCTCTTTAAAAGACTATGGCATGTAGCAAACTAGTTTCTGTATTATTGTATTGCTGTAAGTGATAGGAATTAAGTAAAGATAACATTTGAAAAATACCAGATGACCACCAAGCATAAACATTTTCAATCAACACGTTTCTACAAACCAAGATCAAAAAAGGAATTCTTAATAACATAAAAAAGATGATGCAATGTATCCTAGTTTGAATATAATAATAATAGAATTACAGTCAACTATTTCCACTTCTTCTGTTATTTCACTTAGTATTATGATTACTATGATTAGCATATGAATGAGGTTTCAGAATCCTTAAGTTCAAATGTTCTGAATTCATATGTGAGAAAAGGTTTAGATAACATTATATAGCTATATTATTATTATTATTGCAGCTATATCATACAGATATAATATTATATCTAATATTAGATATATATATATACAATATATATATTGGAAAAATTGGCTTTTGAAAGGAAGGGTGTTTTCCTGGCAGCTGACAGAGTGGAAAACCTAGGGCAAAAGAGAGCTCACTTGGATTTAGCAGATTCTTTAACAGGTTAGGGTCATATTCAAAAATCCATCACCAAGATCAATGTCAAAAATATTTTTCCCTATGTTTTCTTTTAAGAGTTTTATAATTTAAAGTATTATATTGTCTTTACTAGAGAAGGAAACAGCAACCCACTCTAGAATTCTTGTCTGGAAAATTCCATGGACAGAGGAGCCTGTCAGACTACAATTCATGGGGTTGCAAAGAGTTGCAAAGACTGAGCATGCATGTCATGCCACATTAAATCTTTAATCTTTTCCAATTTATTTTTTGTATGTGTGTATGTTGTAAGATAAGTGTCCAATGTAGTTCTTTTGCATATGGATGTCCTGTTTTCCACCACCATTTATTAAAGAGACTGTTCTTTTCCCATTGCTTATTCTTGGTGACCTTGTCAAGAATAGGGTGACTGAATGCACATGAGTTTATTTCTGGGTTCTCTGTTCTGTCCCATTGGTCTATGTGTCTGTTTTTATGCCAGTGCCCTATTATTTTGATTACTGTAGCTTTGTATATAGTTTGAAATCAGAAGGTGTGATGCCTTCAGATTTGTTCTTTCTCGAGATTACCTTGGTTATCTGGGACCTATCTAAAGGTTCAGTACTAATTTTGGTTTTTGTTTTTTTTCTTCTGCTGTGAAAAGTATAATTGAAACTATTATTAGAATTGTACTTTGTGTAGTATAGACATTTTAACATTAATTTTTTCAACCCATATACATGGGACATCTTTCTATGTATTTGTGTCTTCTTTAATACCCTCGGTTAGTATCTTATAGTTTTGACTAGTATCTTATAGTTTTCAGTGTACAGATCTGAAAGGACTTTCGAATTATTTGATTTTTATGTTTTAGTTATATCCTTTCATTCAATATGGTTTTTAATAAATATCTTTATTCTCTTTTTGTTAAGTTTTATTAACTAATTGCATTTATATATTGATTTTAAATGCTTATCTTTCTGACCTAACTTTCAATTGTGGTAAGGAAAAAAAAGATAAAGGCACACCTATGAATATTGTTTATTTCTTTTGTAAAGGATACAGAAGTGTTTCATCTCTGCCATTTATGATGTCTATTTCAGGTCTACCCACACCAATGTCAGCTACAGAATTGTGATGTTAGTGATGAACCAAAAGTTTGTTTCTGTTTGCGGCTGCCATGAAATGAGGCAGAAATCTGTTAACAACTGAGGCTTTTCTGTTCCAAAAACCCTAACCCCTTTAGAAAATAACTTGAGATGAAAAATTCCTGGCTTTCTCGCCAAAAGTTCCTAATGTAGACCAAACTGTGCTAACAAATGAAAGAAATAGGACAGAGGCACCATTCAGAGAAGAGTCCTTTGTGTGATCACATAGATGTAGGTTTAGTAAGCAGAGAAACATTTCTGAATTTTGTACTACAACAATTTTTTAGAAAAAAGGTCCAAGAGGTTTTTAAATTTTTTTTTTATCTTTATGTATTAGCTCATTTCTTGTCTGTGAAAACTGTGTCACAAACCCAGAGAAGGGATCTCTTGTACTGCCCCACCTCTGAAAACTCAGTGGAATTAGTATTGTAGTCAAGCATATTAGGTTAATGTCTATATTTTTGCTGGCTTTTCTGTAAATATAAAACAAAAAAGCTCATTTTAATCAGCAAGAGTTTGACTTAGATTTCCTCAGGAAACGACAGACTCTTACTCTTCATGACAGTGACGTTGTTGTTGATATTTCGTTGCTAGACTGTGTCTGACTCTTTGCGACCCCATGGACTGTAGCACAACAGGCTTCCCTGTCCTACTCTATCTCTTGGAATTTACTCAAACTCGTTTCCATTGAATTAATGATGCCACCTAACTATCTCATCCTCTGCCACTCTCTTTTGCCTTCAATCTTTCCCAGCCGCAAGGCCTTTTCCAATGAGTTGGCTCTTCACATCAGGTGGCCAGAGTATTGGAGTTTCAGCTTCAATCCTTCCAATGAATTTTAAGGGTTGGTTTCTTTAGGATTGACTGGTTTGTTCTCCTTGTAGTCCAAGGGCCTCTCAAGAGTCTTCTCTAGCACCACAATTTGAATGCCTCAAGAACAAGAGCTTTGACTATACAATGATACCTACTGTCAATTTCGTGGTGTGTGGCTATCATCTGCAGGTGCTGCGGTCCATGGGGTCGCAAAGAGTTGGACACGACTGAGCAACTGAACTGAACTGACTTCCCATAGAATCCCTCTGCCACTCAGATTGACACATGGCTGAGATGACAAAACAAGCTTGAGACGTTGAGTGGACGGCTGATGACTGTCCACTAAACCACATTGCCACTCCTCAGCTAGACGTTTTAGATGAGGTTTGTTGTTGTGCTGTTATATTTTATCATTATTTTATTGGCATAAAGCTCAGGAGACCTAATTCATATTCTAGATTTTAAAGGGCTTCCCTGGTAGCTCAGGTGGTAAAGAATCCACCTGCAATGCAGGAGACCCTGGTTCGATTCCTGGGTTGGGAAGATTCAGTGGAGAAGGGAGAGGCTACCCACTCCAGTATTCTTGGGCTTCCCTGGTGGCTCAGCTGGTTAAGAATCTGCCTGCAATGAGGGAGACCTGGGTTAGATCCCTGGGTTGGGAAGATAGCCTGAAGAAGGAAAAGGCTACCCACGCCAGTAAAACGAACCACCATTTTTTTGTTGTTTGTGACATATGGGTCATAAAGCAGATAATGCAACAATGAAACAAAGGAAGAAGTAGATATAAAATATCCCTCCCAGCTCTAAGCTTCTGTTATTGATGATGTGTTCACATCCCTTTCATCAACGAATAGCAAACATGTTGGATGTCTCTTATGAGCAGGAAAATATCTGATATGCAAAGAGGCCCCTGCCCTTTGAAGACTCACAGACAATTCTGGAAAACAAAACATGTCATAGGCAAGACTGAACCTTTTCATATCAGTGTATGTTTTGAACATTGGTTAAAAAATAAAAAATCTCTGGCTTGAGATATGAAATATAAATGACCAGTCATTTTGCAGAAGCAAGCAAATGACAAGTTTTGGTTAACTCAAAATTGCACATCAATTGCAGCTGGAAAGAGGAGGGTCTTTCAAGCCTTCTTCCCATTTCTGTTGGTGCTTCCTAGAGTAATACGATGACTGGGTCTCAGAATGTGGGTTTGCTGCAGGCAGCATCATGCATCAGACGTTTTATGGTCCACCTATTTCCTGATCAAAGGAGAAGTTCCAAACCCATTTTCATCAACATTTGCAGATGCTCTCCCCCTCCAAATGTCTTTTTAAGTATCCAGACACAGCAGTCTGGCTCTTCCTCCTCTGGGTTAGCAAGCTCCTCTTCTGGCTACACAAATAGTGACGGGCTCCAATAGACAAGATCTTCCAAAAACTTTCCATTCTGAAATCAAAACATCATTGTCTCTTTGGAGACACCCGGCTTCGAAACAAAGATGGTCATTAATGAGAGGTGCGATGAAGCATCTTCCCCCCCCCCCACCCCCGCCAGTTTTGTTCACAGAGACCAAACGATGGAAGGGAGGGAGCCTTGGATGAGGTTTCTGGGATGGTTTCAGGAGAGGAGGGCCATTGACAACTGGAGGAAATATCTCTGTCTCAGTCATTATGCCGCCAGGAGCACTTGAAACTCAGCTGCACACAGTGGGAGATCGGCGCTCTCAGAAGAGGCAGATGGAACAGCATGAGGTAGCGGGGAAGCAGAAGCTTCGAGTTGACTGAAGGGTCCTCTCCCCTCCTTTGTCACACGGCCCATGAGACTCCAAGCCTGCCTTTTCTTTCCTGCCATTGAAAGGATAGAGTAATTGCCAAGAGAGGAGCCCCAAACCTTCCCCCAGGCCCCCCCTCATCTCTCAAGCTCCACAAGAGCAGACTCAGGGGCAAGTGGCAGCATAGTTTTTGAACTCAGCGTCTGGCCAGCTTGCTGAGGGACCTTCAACTTTGTTAAAAAAACAAACAAAAATGTCTTCTTTCTCCTGTGTATTTTCTGCTGGTTTAGAATCACACACGCACATTCACACACCATTGCCAAGAATGGGGGGTGGGGGGGTATATTTCCCACCATTTCTAATCTTCTTGAGTGGAACCAATTTATTTTGTGTTGAATGGGGGTGCTCATAAGCCAAAAGGTAGCCCTGGGACTGGATTGAGATATGAAGGGAAATTGAAGCACAATAAAGCTCCATGCACAATGGTTCGCACCAGATCCATAATCACCACACAAGATGTTCCTGTGTAGACAGGTGCAGGTAATTAAGCAACACATTGACAATTTTTCAGTCCCTTAGTCATTTCCAGGGGAGCTGGGATAATGCCGGGCTCACCAGACAAACCTTCTGAGATAGGATCAGGAATGAAGAACTTCTCCACTGTCCAGTCTCACAAGAAACAATCTAAATTTCATTTTTTTCCTTCTAGCTGAGAGCCAAATGAATCTATTGAAGCTAATAAAGCTGGTTACCTTCTGAAATATTATTCGCTGTAACATGTATCAAATTAAAATTAGAGTTATATAAATCACTAGGTATTCAAATTTTGAAACTCTTTGGGACATGGGATTTGCTAATGAAAGTCTGGTACACTAATAAATTAACAAACTTAGATGTGAAAAGGATACTGGAAATAATGTGCACCTTAATTTTATTTAAGCCATCTAGCAATTGTGGATGTAGACACCGTCTCCGTTCAATAGATGAGGAAGTTTAGAAAGACTGAGGAATTTCCTAATGCCCCAAAGCTAGAAGGGGTAATATTTGGGCCTAAGCATATATCAACGTTAGATCCTCCTTGGTGGTTCAAGAGTAAAAAACTCACATGTCAGTAGAAGATGCTGGTTTGATCCCTGGGTTGGGAAGGTGCCCAGGAAAAGAAAATAGCAACCCACTTCAGTATTCTTGCCTGGAGAATCCCATGGACAAAGGGCCTGGCGGGCTACAGTCTATGGGGTGGCAAAGAGTCAGACACAATTTAGTGACTAAACAACAACAAGAACAACAAATATCTCAAGACTAGTTTTGGCTCTTAGGAAGAGCAAAATTGCACATCAGTTGGGAAGCTTTTGTCTTTAGAAAACAGTTGGGAAGTCACAGTGAATTAATGATTGGATCTCAAGCTACAGTGCAATTTTTCCAATTTTTCATTAATAGTATTAGTCTGATCTTGAAGTTATAAAAGGATACTGTTACAAGCATAATGATTAACTAAGGCCCTCATAATGTTTCTTCAGTAAGAATAATAATATGTTATCTTAGAATCTTGGTTCCCTCTGCAGACTTCCTGCAGGAATTGCCTGAAGGGTATTGGTTGTGGGCTGATTTGTATCCTCAGAATTATGCCGAAGTCTTAACCTCCACCCCCTTGGAATAGGATGGTGTCTGGAGATATGGTATTTAAAGAGGTTATTAACTTAAAATAAGGCCATTGAGGTGGACTGCAATCTCATCTGACTGTGTACTTAGAAGAGAAGAGTAGGTCAGAAACAGACGCAAAGGAAAGATCTTGTGAGCGAGCAATCTGCAAACCAGAGAGAATGAGCCAACTGCTGTCAACACCTTGACCTTGAACTTCTAGCCTCCAGAACTGTGAGAGAATCAATTTCTGTGCTTTAAGCTGCCCACTCTCTGGTTCTTTGCTATAGCAGCCCTTTCAAGCTCATTCACTATTTTATGTCCTTATTTACAAAATTCAAAAACATGAACCCTTACTGATAAGCTGGCAGGGATATAATGCAATTTAGAGATGATAAATAAAACAGATTCTTTTTTAAAGGATTTTAAATATAAAAATGACCATAATTAATACATCATCAAGTATTTATTACCCACTTATGAGCATGAGAGCAAGTTCAGCTTTTGCCAGTTCCAATATAGATGGAACAACCAAGGACAATAGATAATTGTTTTGGACACATGTGGTGATGAGGTCTTTGTTCATTATTCTATCTTGTTCGGGTCTCTAACACTGCGTAGTATAAAATAATAGCACACAAAACAGGAACTTAATTGGAAAACCAAGCTTATTCCTCTGCCAGTATCTTGTTAAATGTCATCTCAGAGATCCAGTTTACCTCTTGGGGCCTCGTTTCTTAAGAAAAATATAATATACCTTATTCTAGTCTCATTCTAGAGAAAAATAAATGAAATTGCTAAAATAAATGAAATTACTCTTCAAAAATAAAGAGTAAAAATGGGTTTTGATAAGGAAAACAAAATCATTCGGAGGAGGAAGAAAATAAGTTTGAAAATCTTTAAATACTGAAATAGACAACAAAGCAACACAAAATGACTTTCTTCCTTGGATATCTTTTAAAGTAAGTAATTAATTTGTCATTTTACTAACACATCATTACTTACTCTATGTCAGGCAGTGTGTTAGCTGCTAGATATACATTCGTGAGCAAAAATAGAAACAAACGCCTGCCGTGGTGGTTCTGTAAAAGAGAAAATGGTAATCAAATTAACATAAACACAAAGAAAGATTACTTGAAGAAAATGTATCTGGGGCTCTGAGAGCTTGCGATAGGAAGTCTGGGAAGGCTTACCTGAGGAAGTGGCCTTTAATCTATTTGAGCTGTTATCCGAAAGAAGCACAAAGACACCACCAGTCTCATTACTCCGTATAAGCTTCACTTTTTTCTTTTCGAAAGAATCCTGATACTTTTTTCCTTTTACTGGTCACCAGTGTGCTCAGCTGAATAACTAACTTCTAGCCTCTGTTGCACTAGGGGTACCTGTGTGGCACAACTTCTTATACATGAGAAACAATCAGAACGCTGCTGATTTCTCTGAAAACTTTACATTTGTATTATAAGCGCTGCACTTTTATCTTTGTCACATTTTTTTCATTCTACCTGGAAGACAGATGCAATATTGGGAGGTCCAACGGCCATCTTGTGACCATGAAGAGCAAAGTCAGAGACAGGTTGTCTAATAGGTCAGGTCTGTAAAGACACTTAGCCGTTTCCACTGGCCGATTCATTGAAACTACCCACACCTTCTGCAATATTTACAGCTGGGCGTTTTCAGCTGGATCTCTCTACAGTACAGATGTACATGTCTGCTCCCACAGGTGTGGTTATTCATTTATCAAGTGTCATTTGTGTTTTCTGTTAAGCCACTTGTCAGATGTACTTGGTATTGTAGTCATTTAATTGTGTACTACATAAAGCAATAAAACAAGAGTGTCAAAAGAAGTTTTAGTTTCTCTTGTATGAAAAGTAAATGTTTTTAAAATATGTGATTGAAAGTTGCTAAAAATATCTCACAATGTGTTTGGGCAAAGCATTATTGTAAAATTAGAAAAAAACATCATAAATTCCAAGAATGGCTTTGCACTCAAATTGCTATACAAATGCTATACAAGTATCTTCATGCTTTCCATTGCTCCAATTAGGGCAAAAACTGGGATTTATGAAGGATACAACATGAGATGGTTTTTGGTCAAAAAGCCACTGGAAAAGATGAGAAATTTTAATTAGCTGACTGATAGAGAACGGTCCTAATTAAAGATGAGTGAAAACAAAATGTGTATTTATATGCTTTATATTTAACTATGAAGGTTAACTATGAAGGTTAATGTATGTATGTTTTCACTTTCCATGATTTCTTCCTTAAGTGACTTTTAAAATTTCATTTATTTCACTTTTATTTCATTCCACAATACTAATTGCAAATCTAATACCACTGTTGGTTTACACATACGTGCATATGTGTGTGTGCATACATGCATGGTGTGTTTAAATCACTTGAACATATATACTCATTTATTGATAAATTATGCTAGCTAGATATTGCATTAAGTGCTATTCTATATGGCATCCACTTTAATCATTACAAACATATGAGACAATTATAGCTCACAATAGCTAAATATTTGGCAAACATTGGATTTTGAACTTAGATCAAATTTCAAGACTGAGGTTTAATATCCATGCTATACTAAATAGCTGATCACACAAAATTTGCTTTATAAATAAATATTCCTAAAAAAGAAAATATTCACTCACAAGAAATAATGGTCATGTCTATGGAGGGGTAAGAAGAAGGAAGTTGCATTTAAATTATCTTTAGTAATGCTGTGATTGAGAAACTTCACAACACTGAATAAGCGAGGAGGTTTGGCCAGTTTTATCTCTAATGTCAACACAGGAGATCATGTTTCCCAGAAACTCTGATGATGACAATTTAGGCTAGGTGGGAAATTTTCATGAGGGTTCCAAGTTTTCTTTTTCCATCTGACTCTCAAAATCTCAGAGCTTAAGGGTTGTTTGGGAGTTTCTCAGCATCTCAGTAAAGAAATTATTTATAAAAGGCAGAGAATACATAAGAATTTTCTGCTATGGCTGATTCATATCAATGTATGACAAAACCCACTGAAATGTTGTGAAGTAATTAGCCTCCAACTAATAAAAAATTTTAAAAAAAAATCACAATAAAAATAAATAAATAAATAAATATATGTTGGGGATAAAAAAAAAAAAAGAATTTTCTGCAAAATATTTTCTACTCTAGAAAATAAGATACCCGATGAAGGTGTATAAATCAGGTTGTGTGTGTGTGTTAGTCACTCAGTTGTGTCCAGCTCTTTCATGACCTCATACACTGTAGCCCTCCGTGCTCCTTTGTCCATGGGATTTCCCACGCAAGAATGCTGGAGTGGGTTGCCATGTCCTTCTCCAGGGGATTTTCAAATAAACAGACAATAGCAGAGCAGGAAGAATTGGTCATCCTTAATACGATGGCAATGTGGAGACATAGGTACCCCAATCCTTTGTGACTCTTAAACTACCTTTACTGTCTTTTTAAAATGTATTTATTTATTTTAAATTGGAGAATGAGGACGTCTGGCATGCTGCAGTTCGTGGGGTCCCAAGAAGTCAGACACAACCCAGTGACTGAACAACAACAGTTGCTTTATAATATTTTGTTGGTTTCTGTCATATAGCAACATGAACCAGCCATAAGAACTTCTTAAACAGAATGCATTTTGTTCAGAAGCACCCCTCAAGGGGAAATGCCAGGTTAGAAAGCCCCCATCTTGGGATGAAGCTGTGGAATGGCTCCCCACAGTGAGTGGATTTACGGGCCATAGTGACAGACATTGACACTAGATTATACACTCTTGCCACCACCACATACATCATGTCTACAGAGAATTACAAGTTCCTTGTAACAAAAGAAAGAGCTCATACTCTTTTAATCACATTAATGTTGGGCCTTTATTCATGTTAGCCTATGCCTCCCAGGAGAAGCTTTTGTATCTATCAGATTTTAAATTACCACCAGATGAGGAAAGAAGATTGAAAGTCAGAATCAGTGGATCCCATTAAGAATATCAGTAAATATCCAAAGCAAATGAGTGCAAATTAGGCAGAAGGACGAATTCCAAGGGTTCATGTGCACCAAAGTCCCAAGAAAATATTTCCTCTCAAATTTTGGGAAGAATGTTTTAACAGATCACTGTATTTCTGACTCTGGGTTCATATGTATGATCATTATTGTTTTCTTTAAGCTGAACTCTTAATCCAAAAATATGCATTCATCAGGGCAAAAATCAAATGTCTTCAAAATTACTTTAACTTATGAGCAGGCTCTTATGGGAAATTTTAAATTTTAACTAATTTAACCAAAATTAGTTTTCCTCCTACTAAAGATACAGGTCTCTTTTTAGATCCTTGGGCTGTTGTGTGGCCCATTGGAAGAATGTGTTGATACATAAAAAGTTTTTAGGGGACAATGCTATAATTAGAAGAGTGTACATTCACATGGAAATTATTTCCTGGATTAAAATTTTCAAAAGCTGGAAGACTGGCAAATCAAAATTTTATGTCTTGGTTTCTTACAAAAGCTCCTTTATTTTCAAATCCACAAGCCAACACTGTAAAATAAATCTATTTATTGCCTGGATGGCACATCAAAATAACAATGTACTCTTTTTTTCCCAGTTGCAAGTGGAAAAACAATTGATATTGTGTAAAAAATTAAAATAATGAAAACAAGCTTTAAATAGAGAAAATATGTGTTAAACTTAAGAAAGGATCCATGCCTAAAATGAGATTGATGGCAATTCTGAGTTATTAGTGCATTTTATCCTGAAGTTGTATTGAATTCATAATAGACTTTTATTTAAATCCTTTGAATTCTTACAGGTCATTATCTTTAATCGTGTAACATTAACACATCTAAACCATAATAATGGCATTGATTTTTAATTGTATTAGAAACAAACACATTAGCCCGTTCGTTCTCCTCAAGTGTCCTTTGATATACACAGGTTATAATAAAATTTTCAAATTAAGGAAACAGAACCAGAAATGAAAAAGAATTTCCCAATGAAGCAAATATAAAGTGTCATAGCTAGATGGGAACTGAGGTATCCTGACGCTGAAGTCCAGTGTCCTTCTCATTAAACCATATTGCAAAACTATTAATATCTAATATTGCCTATTCAGTATCCTAAATGAAACTGTTATCCCATACTAAAAGCCCATGATCAGTTACCGGTTATTGTCTTTATCAGTAGCTATTATAGGTTATCAATTATCTGCTTTGGTTAACAGTTGTCCAGTTATCTAATAAGAAAACATGAGAATAGAGTTACTGAGAAAATGCATTAAGTATAAAAATACTCAGTTGTTTCAATATATTCAATCAAAATTAGCCTGTTAATTTAAAAAGTCTTCCAAAGGCAGCATACGAAGAACTATTTGGAAGGTAGTAACAAGGCAAATTTACCCTTTATTCTTCAACTCAGATTATCCTCTGATGAAGTAAAATATAACTCAGTGACCAAAGGGGATGAGCAGTGAGACAGCACCAGAGCGTGAGTTCAGAATTACACGTGGATTTAATCCTCAGACTTGAAGAATGAAGATCTGAAAATGCATAAGAATGTCTGTAATTTGCAACTGCCGTTCACTTCAGTGGGCTTCCCTAGTGGGCTCAGTGGTAAAGAATCTGCCTGCAATGCAGGAGGCCTGGGTTCCATCGCTGGGTCAGGAAGATCCTCTGGAGGCGGGCATGGCAACTCACTCTAGCACTCTTGCCTAGAGAATCCCATGGACAGAGGACCCTGGCAGGCTGCAGCCCACAGGGTCGCACAGAGTTGGACGCGATATGGCAAATAGGTGGGGAAACAGTGGAAACAGTGACAGACTTTATCTTCTTGGACTCTAAGTTCACTGCAGATGGTGACTGCAGCCATGAAATTAAAAGACACTTGCTCCTTGAAAGAAAAGCTATGACAAACCTAGACAGCGTATTAAAAAGCAGCGACATTACCTTACCAACAAAGGTCTGTATAGTCGAAGCTATGGTTTTTCCAGTAGTCATCCATGGACATGAGAGTTGGACTATAAAGAAAGCCGGGCACCGAAGAACTGATGCTTCTGAACTGTGGTGTTGGAGAAGACTCTTGAGAGTCCCTTGGACTGCAAGGAGATCCAACCAGCCCATCCTAAAGGAAATCAGTCCTAAATATTCATTAGAAGGCCTAATGCTAAAGCTGAAGCTCCAATACTTTGGCTACCTGATGTGAAGAGTTGACTCATTAGAAAAGACCCTGAATCTGGGAAAGATTGAAGGCAGGAGATGAAGGGGATGACAAAAGATGAGATAGTTGGATGGCATCACCGACTCGATGGACATGAGTTTGAGCAAGCTCCGAGAGTTGGTGATGGACAGGGAGGTCCGGTGTGCTGCAGTCCATGGGGCTGCAAAGAGTCGGACACGACTGAGCGACTGAACTGAACTGATTCACTTAATTCTGACAAGAAGAAATTCTCATTAACACAATCTTTTTATTATAGAGCATTTGAAGTAACTTCATAAGACTAAGACTGCGTGAGTAGATGGAAGAAAGGATATGCATAATTAGAGGTTGGTATGAGAGATGGCTTATAGAAAATGATGGAATCCAAAGAAAATAAACAAGCATCAAAAACAAGAATCCACCACCTCCCACCTGATAAAACACCATTGTTTTGAGTGTAGCATCATGCCAAGTTTTTGTATCATATTTAATATTCCCATAGAAACTCAGCACATTGAAGAATAAAAGACCTTTGAACAAAGAAATAAACAAGATTCTAAAATACTCACAGTGGCCAGAATAAAGTCATATCCTGACAGCTTACAAGTCCGACTCAGTACTATGTATTGAAGTGATGTGGCATTTTTAAACTAGTTTAGTTGATTGGCCGTTTGGAGAATTACTTATTTCTATTTTCTCAAATATCTCCTCAACTTCTCATAAAATTTTCAGAATTTTCATAGCTTCACAATTGACAATAAGTTGAAAACATTTAATTTTGTTTTTGCTTATGACAGTTCTGCTCCCACTCAGGAGAAGATTATTACTTATTATTCTAAACCCTTTGAAAATATCTTACAAAAAAAAAAAAAGTCTATACTTCTTTGGACAAACCAAACCGAAAGAGTTAATTATCATCAGTCCTATAATACAAGAAAGATTAAAATATGTTGTTTAGATAGAAGAAAAGTAATATTAAATACAAAGTTGGATCTGAAAAAAGGAATGAAGATATCTAGAAATTGTAAAATTATGGCTAAATATAAAAGTAGTTTTTTAAAAAATATTATTGTCTAAAAAGTATAGTATCAAAGTACAGAAGTATAGTAGCAAAGTACAAATATATCAAAGTAAAGTATATAATCATAACAAATATGATACTAGAGGAAAATGGGAGGACACTTGTAAGGTTTTTAAACTATAAAAGCTTTTGTTATTATTATTTGATGGTAGCTTCTGATAAGTTAAACTCCAGAGCAATTGTGAAAAAATAAAGCAAAATAAAGAACTAAAGCAAGTAGACTACAGTGTAGGTAAAAGTAGAACCATAAAGATATTCTAATATTCCAAAAGAAGAAAAGAAGGAAACAGTACCAAAAAAAGGTAAGATGGTAAAATTAAACCATGCATATCAAAATTATGTTAAATATATATGATCTAGGCATTCTAATGAAAAGTAAAAAGTGTCAGATTGTACTAAAGCAAGAGTCAACCACAACCTGTTATTTTAAACACATATTCTAAATTCATAGATATGATTTTTTAAAAGATTGTAAAGTAGAATTTATTAAGGATTATCATAGGTCTTCTCATTTATCCACTGGCAAAATTAAAATGGTTCTATTATTCATGTTTTTCAGTTAGTACTCTGTGATGCTTTTGAAATGATTGAATAAGTGAACAAGATTTAAGATTTAATCAAGTTATAGTTTTAAAAATCAAGTAAGATTTGTCAAACATCTGTTACTTACATCAGCAATAGAAATATTCTTTCTCCTCATACTTTTAAGTATGAGAACCCAAATAGGATTTAATTAGTTTACACACATTCATAAATAAAATAAGTCCTTGAAATCCCAAAGACGTTGGAATGTAAAAAGGTCAACTGCACCCTAAGATAATATGCACACGCGCACAGAGGTCTTCATGCTACTTGTATAGTCGCTAAGTCGTGGCCGACTGTTTGCAGCCCCATGGACTGTAGCCCGCCAGGCTCCTCTGTCCATGGAATTCTCCAGGCAAGAATTCTGTAGTATGTAGCTATTCCCTTCTCTAGGGACTCGTCCCGACCCAGGAGACCAAAACCAGGTCTCCTGCCTTGCAGGCGAATTCTTTATACCACTGAGCCACCACGGAAGCCCTTTCATACTATAAGAAGCCATTATTTTCCTAATGTACAGAAAAATAGCAAGAACAGTCATGGAGAGTACCTTATCTTTATCTGTATCTGATATTATCCTGCTGTTTAGTGTCTTTCATCAGGGCTATTGATGCATCATTAATTAAGCTAAGCATTTAAGCTTCACATAGGGAATCCTTGGGAGTATTCTTGGCAAGAATCTCTGGGTTGTATGCCTGGCCATGACCTGAAGGGTTGCTGCGTAAGTGTCAGAGTAGTTTAAAACTGCTAAGAAGGATGATGTATAAACAAAGCCCAAGTCCCACTCGTTGTTATTGATTATAGCTGTCATCATATCAGACTCCATGTGAGCAAAACCTAACTCATTTTTCCTAGAACCCCTTCCTCTTCTATGCTAATGACAGCACTCTTTACCCTGCTGCCCACACTAGCAAACGACCCAGTTCCTTTTCTTTCGGGTCCCTCATCTAACCTCTCATCAGGTTCTATGGACCTGATTTTGTATTTATGATGTCATTGGTATCATCCTCTCTGTGGCTACTACTATTTACCTCAGTTATTTGTCACCAAAGTTATTGCAACATTTCTCTAATAGGTTCTTTTTGTTGCTGTTGTTGACTCTGCCCTCTCCACAGCTGCTTGAATAGATGGCATTCGATCACTCTTTTGCCTAAAGTCTTTCACAGGTTCCCCACGATCTACAGGAGAAAGCTAACCAGTTGCCTTGGCCCACGAGGCCCCACGTAATGTAGCCCCTGTCTTTCTCTTCAGCCTCACCTCCAGCCACCCCCTGCCCCAAACATGTTTCAGAAACAGACACTGTTTGTGTCCACCCACATGCACCCACACACAGTCGCTTTACTGTTTTTTGCCTTTGTAACTTTGCATTCCAGCCCCGCTCCCTGAAATAAACAATCCATCAACACTCATTGTTTAAAACTCAGCTCAAAGTTACTGCTTCCAGGATGCAGGAGCCAAGCCCTCTTCTCTCCCTGTCCCCTCCCCGCGCCATCGCAGTGCAGGTATTACTCATTGTAATTATCATCTTATGTCTTTCTTTCTTATTAAAAGGCAAGCACTTTCAGGGTTAAAACTGTATCTTCATCTGTTTTACCCACAGCACTTATCTTGGGGCCTGAGACACAGTAAACACTCAATAACTGTTTGCTAAATATTTGAATTTACAGGAAATAAGATTTTCGTTACTTAGGCAAGCGCAAGAGATAGCAGCCACATTGTTTTCATTATGCTGGTTTAAAAATGTATCTGCAAATTCTTTGAAATTCCTTACAGAGAAACGTGGTCTCTGTTTCCTCTTCTTGACATTGGGCAGCGTTTTGTCACTGTTTCAACCAGCAGGATACAGCCAAAGTGATGCTCTGAGGCTTGCAATGCTGAGGAACCAAGGCACAACTTCCTCCGTGCTTCCTGGCGTGCTGGCTCTTAGAGTGTTTATTGGCCAAGTGAGCAGGTTGACAGCCCCAAGGCTACCATGCTATTGGGAAGCCAAATATAGCCCATGTGGAGACCATATGGGTGGGTTCTGAGACTATGTAAAGAGACAGAAAGATGCTCAGAGAGTCCCCAGCCATCTCAATCCCCCCTCCATCACCTCTGTTCCAGATTCAGCTGCCTTCTCTCTGATCAAAGTACAGACCTGGAGCCACAGCTGCCGGGCTGGTCCCCAATCCCTTCTGAAACTTCTCACCTATAGAGAACCTGAGAGTGAAGAGAGATTACTACTCTTTTAGGCCCGTCACTACATTTTTAGATGATTGGTTATACAGCAATAGAAAACTGGAACATTCTTTTTAAAGAGTAATTAAAAATAAGGCATTATAAAATTTAGAATTAATTATTCTTTTTAAATGAAATATTTAATAATTAAAGTAAAATACAGGCGTAGCTTGGAGATATTGTCAGTTTGATTCCAGACAGCTGCAATAAAGTGAAGATCACAATAAAGTGAGTCACAAATTTTTTTGATTTCTCAGTGAATATAAGAGATATATTTATACTATACTGTAGTCCATTAGGTTTGCAACACCATTATCTCTTAAAAAACAATGTTATTGTTCAGCCACTAAGTTGTGTCTTACTCTGAGACCCCATGGACTGCAGCACACCAGGCTTCCCTGTCCTTCACCGTCTCCTGGAATTTGCTCAAACTCATGTCCATTGAGTCGGTGATGCCAGCCAACCATCTCATCCTCTGTCGCCCCCTCAGTTAAGGAATACTTGATTGCTAAAAATGCTAACCATTTTATCAGCCTTCAGAGAATCATAGCAGTAACATTAAAGATCACTGATCACAGATACCAAAATAAATATTAACATAATTTAAAAGTTTGAAATATTGCACAAATTACCAAAATGTGGCCCAGAGACACAAGATGAGCAAATGCTGTTGGAAAACTGATGCCGACAGACTGGCTCAGGGCAGGGTTGCCACAGACCTTCAGTCTGAAAAACACAATACCTGCAAAGCTCAATAAAGCAAAGAGCCATAAAGCTAGGTCTGCCTGTTATTCCACAAACTTTAGAAAGAATTGGAAAAACTATTTGGAAAAATTGTTGAGCCCAATGAAGATCAGACGTTGAGTGTTTAACAAGGTTAAAAAAAAGAATATATGTGTGTGTGTATATATATATATATATATATAGTAGACATATATATACATATATATAGTATACATATATATAGTAGAATTTACAGACATCTGGGTAAGTTAGGATTTAGTTTAAAAAATGGTTATTAACAAAACAAGAGCAGTTATCAACACTGGTTTCGAAGGAATAAAGAAACTGAATTTTCGTCCATGTTTTTCTCATTATAGGTCACTAGAATAGTCTACTTTTTAAGTCATCAGCCTCACAGTTTTCTGACTTAATTTATTATTCTGTCAAGTAGAGTTCTGTGATTCTCAAAAGCACTGTAGAAATCACTTGAGGTTTTAAAATTCATAAAAATAAATACATTAAGGACTCAGGATGAGGTGAAGTTCCTTTTGTACTTGGTTTTCTATGTGATGATACCACCAGAAAAGCTATACAATTAAATAATTATTTGCATCTGTGTGGCCTCTGTGCTGCACAAAGTCCTTTTATGTAGCTTCGCTTTGTGTTTCTTGTCTAGCCTTGCAAAAGTGGGAATTGTAGAGCAAATGAGATAACTAAAGCTAAATGAGTAATTACCCCATGCCTCTTCCCCCTACTTGTAGTTGAATTTAATGTGCTTTAAATCAGCAAATATTGTTATATTTATTACATGTAAAACAGTGAATGGAGAACTGAAGTATAGGTAAAGATGAATAAAACCCACTTCCTGGTTTCATGGAATTTGTACTCTAAATGGGTGAAATGAATTGGCAAAAAACCGAAAACTGTATTATCACAGACTCTCAGGATTTTAGAGTTAAGAAAAGTCTCATTTGTTTGAAAAACTCCTAAAAATCTCTATTTAAATTAGTCTTTAAAATAGACTATATTAATTCCCTTAATAATAATAAAACAGAAAAGTAGGAAGGATAATACAATGTGCGTGTCCAAGTATAAAATTTTGTCTCCTGAGGAGACTCAAGGAAGCGAACAAGTATGTTAGTAATTTGGGGGTCAGAGACAAACACTGGCTGTGTGAACGTCCTTGACTCCGATTCTTGGCTTTTGTTCCAAGGAGCAGCAAAAGGGACAAGTCAGGCAGGCAGAGAACCAGGAAGGTGTCTGGTTGCAGCTGGAAATCTTGCTGTTTTATTAGCCTGTCATCTTGTCATTATCTCCCCCAGTTTGGTCAGCTGTACATATGCCTTGGGAACTAGTGCAAATATCCTAGGTTCTAGTCCAAATCTGGTTCAACAACACACGGACAGATCTCTGGTAACATTCAGGAATATTTGATCTTTTACCAGCAACATGATTCTTGCATTAGGTAGATGCCTAAAGAAAATGTATCACACACCCACACTTAAACAGAGAATCCTAAAGTTTAATTGATAATCTTTCTTATGACTTTTAGTCTTCTTTGAAATATTGTGTTTTTCAGCTTCAGAAGACAAAGAAACTCTCAAACGTGACCTGCCTGCTATATCTTCAGCTCTTGAAAATCGATCGATATGGAATCCAGGTGAGTTTCTTCCTTTGAATAAGTCACTCTCTTTCCCATATTTTATGACCACAACTGTCAGTGATCTCCAGTCCAGCTAGCTAGAAATGAGGCTTTCAAAGCCAAAGCCACAGGTTCGCTCCTGTCCAGGGCCAGTTACCTCTATCCTGCCTCATCCCTGTGGTCCGAACACACAATTATTCCAGTCATTCCCTAGCCTCGGAGAGGAACTCAACACAACAGTGTGAATGGACACGTCCATTACACCTGTGGACAGGAGATGCTAAGCTAGCAGGCATACCCACGTGACTCGGTAATGATGCCTCAATCCCAGATGCAGGGTAACAGAGCGGGGTCTGAGGCTCACAATTAATTGATTATGTAACCTTGGATGAATCTGTTAAACTCCCTGGATCTTCACAAGTAAGGCATGTTAACTGATTTCTGATCATCTGCACAGACACCTCAATCTCACATTTACAAAACCACAGTTATTTCCTTCCCAGCACCTCCAATGTAATCCCACTCTCACACTTCCTAAATCAGTGTCCAGGACCTCTCTCGATCCTGTTACCCAAGTCGGGAATCTAAGAGTTTTCCTAGTTTCTTCCCCTTGTCTTTTTATTTAATGAATAAAAACATGGTCTCCTACAAATAGTCAATGTATCCTCCCAGCTCCTCTCTATTCCCTCTTCCTTAGTTCCATCCTATTTCTGACTTGAATCCCTTGAATAAACCCCTCATTGTGCCCCTTCCTCATCAGCCTCATCACCCCTCTTTCTAACCCTGCCCACAAGCTCCACGCATAGGCCCAGCAGAGCGATGCCTCTGAGATGCATGTGATCACGTCCCCTTCAGACTCAGTATTTGCCATTGCCTTGCCAGCAGCCTCACATTCCACATGAAAGGTGCCTCCCGGTGTTCTTGCCCCAGTCTTCACACTCGTTCGTTCTTGGCCATTGTGTCTGCTCTTGCCTCTCTGTGGAAAGCCCTCCTCCCTCTGGTCCACCTGCTGTTCATCCCAAGTCCCACTTTACACATTTCTCCATGGGCAAGGCTTTCTACAGATCACTGGGTGAACTAGGGGGGTTTGGCTTGCTTGTTTTCCCCAAGAAAACAAACCTCAAGAAAATTATCTATCATTCTGTAGTTGTTTCTTCTACTTCTTCCCATCACACTCTAAAATCATTACAAAGACAGAAGATACCTCTTGATTACCACCAGTTTCAGTTCAGTTCAGTTGCTCAGTCGTGTCTGAATCTTTGCGACCCCATGAATCGCAACACGCCAGGCCTCCCTGTCCATCATCAACTCCTGGAGTCCACCCAAACCCATGTCCATTGAGTCGGTGATGCCTTCCAACCATCTCATCCTCTGTCGTCCCCTTCTCCTCCTGCCCTGAATCTTTCCCAGCATCATGGTCTTTTCAAATGAATCAGCTCTTCCCATCAGGTGACCAAAATACTGGAGTTTCAGCTTCAGCATCAGTCCTTCCATCACCCAGGACTGATCTCCTTTAGGATGGACTGGTTGGATCTCCTTGCAGTCCAAGGGACTCTCAAGAGTCTTCTCCAACACCACAGTTCAAAAGCATCAATTCTTCGGCGCTCAGCTTTCTGTATAGTCCAACTCTCACATCGATACATGACCACTGGAAAAACCATAGCCTTGACTAGACAGACCTTTGTTGGCAAAGTGTCTCTGCTTTTTAATATGCTGTCTAGGTTGGTCATAACTTTCCTTCCAAGGAGTAAGCGTCTTTTAATTTCATGGCTGCAATCACCATCTGCAGTGATTTTGGAGCCCAGAAAAATAAAGTCAGCCACTGCTTCCACTGTTTCCCCATCTATTTGCTGTGAAGTGATGGGATTGGATGCCATGATCTTAGTTTTCTGAATGTTGAGCTTTAAGCTAACTTTTTCCCTCTCCTCTTTCACTTTCATCAAGAGGCTCTTTAGTTCTTCAGTTTTTGCCATAAGGGTGGTGTCATCTGCATATCTGAGGTTATTGATATTTCTCCTGGCAATCTTGATTCCAGCTTATGCTTCATCCAGCCCAGCGTTTCTCCTGATGTACTCTGCATATAAGTTAAATAAGCAGGGTGACAATATCCAGCCTTGATGGGCTCCCCTTCCTATCTGGAACCAGTCTGTTGGTCCATGCCCAGTTCTAACTGTTGCTTCCTGACCTGCATACAGGTTTCTCAAGAGGCAGGTCAAGTGGTCTGGTATGCCCATCTCTTTCAGAATTTTCCACAGTTTATTGTGATCCACACAGTCAAAGGCTTTGGCATAGTCAATAAGGCAGAAATAGATGTTTTTCTGGAACTCTCTTGATTGATTACTGTATCCCACCGTATTTAGAATTGTGTCTGGCTCATAATGGCCACGTGGTGTATCTAACCAACATGTGAAAGTATGGATGCTAAAAGGTAAGACCTTTAGTCTAATGGGTGCCTGATGGTTTGGCTCTACCTTTGGGTTACAAGAACCGTAGAGGTAGACGTTCGGCAAGGACCATCCGAAGCGAAGAGAAATGGAGAGTGGAGATAAGCTAGAAAGTCATGGGGCACCACGTGCTGAGAGGGAGAAGGGCCAAATGGGAGCTCCCAGAATCAGGAGATGGGGAGACTCAGAAGAAACGCCCTGAGGTTGTTTCCTATGAAGTTCTGTTCCATATGATCATCTGCTAATAGTCCCCCAAAAACAGGAATGGGTGGGCACTGGGGTGTGTGTGTATGTGTGTGTGTGTTTGTATGTATGAGAGAAAGAAAGGAGACAGGGAAATATAGAGATAGAGAGAGCAAGAAAGTTTGTTTTCCCTTTGAACATAAGCAGGGCTTGGTTTCATGTTGTGCAGATGAGCTACATCATTTCACACTTACATATCCAAGCAGCAGAGGAAACCAAGTGAATTGCTTAAGAAGCCTTGGACATAGGCTTTAGAGTTAAGGGTTTGGATTATGGATCAGACAGTAAAGAATCCACCTACAATGCAGGAGACCCAGGTTAGATCACTGGGTTGGGAAGATCCCCTGGACAAGGGAATGGCAACCCACTCCAGTATTCTTGGCTGGAGAACCCCATGGACAGAGGAGCCTGGTGGGCTACAGTCCATGGGGTCACAAACAGTCAGACATGACTGAGTGACCAGCAACTAGCGTGGAAGAGTAAGGCTGCTTCTTATTTAATCTCAGTGACAGGAAGGATGGAAACTTCACACTTAACATCAATTTTGTATTCTAATAAGCACAACCTCCAACCTTGCTTCAACTTTTAACCTCCAAAGTCTGAACCACTCCTGAGTTATAAGTTAGAGAGGTTCATCCACCCTCTCTGTTTCCGGGGGGTTGAACAATGTTCTGTGGATCTGAATATCTGAACGTTTCTACCTGAACCAATGAGGCAATCATAAATAGCATATCCCTTGATGGATTAAGCCACTTCCTGGTACATTCATGCAGTGTAAGTACTTCAGTAGTCTTGTCTCTCCTTGACTCTCCAACTCAGTCCTGTGTCCTTACATCCTTGGGAATCACTGGCTCAGAGAACACGCATCACAGAGTGTAACTCCCCATCATCTTAGAGACCTGCACTCGAGAGCTCTTTTCATGAAGTCGCCGGATTTTCATTAGCTCGCATGACCTGTTGCACTGTATTTGTACCAAGACTCTTGGGGAGCTTTATTATCCATTATATTGCTTCACTGCATGGGCCAGGTACCTCTGTCATTAGGCTGAAAGAAACAATAAGCTTGCCTTCCTGGGCACAGCTTGGGCAATGCCATCAGATCAGAAAGGCGTTGCAACCTGGGAGACGGCTTAACGGCCCATGACGTGCAGTGGCTCTGCAACCTTCACTGAGTCTCAGCTCTCCCTCCCCTTTAGAGAGCCAGGGAAACAAAAAGTGCAAGCCTGCATCATTTAGACATTCATTTCAGATGGGTTTGCTCTAATTATCTATTCCCAGACCTCTGTGTTCATTCATACCTCCCCAGCTAGGAAAGGAATAAGGTGTTTCAGCTGCTTTGATATTTTTAAAGAAATTTTATAAACATTATTGCAAAATCATTTTGTTCTGTTCTCCCTTAACTTTTCAAAACTTCACAAGCTCGATTTACTGCTTTCTAGTGATATTACCTCTTGATTCTGCCCTGCCTTTCTCCCTCCATTCAAAGGCAGTAACTCACCAGATACATTATATAGTTAGTGTGTGGTTATAAATTGGGTTTTCTTTCACTAATAAGAGCTAAACTTTCTGGTGGTTGTATTCCTCGGTTTGTGGCTGCATCACTCCCATCTCTGCCTCCTAGTTCACAGGGTCAAGAAGTAAAATACCTCTCCTTCTCCTTAGAAGAATGCTTGTGATAACTTTTAGGATCCACAGGGATAGCATAGGATACTTTTCCCATCTCAAGATCATTAATCTAATCACAGGTGTAAAGAGCACTTTTCAATGTAAGGCAATGTTGACAGGTTCTAGGGATTAGAATGTGGCTATCTTTGAAGTGGGCGTCACTGGTCACTCCTGCTTGCAATGCAAGAGACCTAGGTTTGGTCCTTGAGTCGGGAAGATCCCCTGGAGAAGGAAATGGCAACCCACTCTAGTATGCTTGCCTGGAGAATTCCATGGACTGAGGAGCCTGGAGGGCTACAGTTCATGGAATTGCAAAGAGTAGGACATGACTGAGTGACTAACACATTAGCAGGACATTTTTCGTCCTACCACAGGCTCACTCACACACTGCCAGTGGAAATGTAGATGCGAAGGAACTCAGGAAAATAAGCTGGGACAGATTGTGATGTGTCCGAAATGACCACACTCTCTAGTTTCAGTACAAATATAATAAAAATTCATTGATGGAAAATTAAGCTTCTTACAAATGTATTAAAACTTATTTTTTAAAATGGACAGTCTGTTTAATAGTGGGTCAAAGTATCTGTAAATAAATAAGGTTTAAAATTGTGATGTGAAAAAATATAATCATGCACAATTCATGACAAAACATTAAGGAAAAAACAGCTAAATAGATATTTCCGTCTCAATAAATATATTGTATACAGTTATGGCTATATTTATTTTAACATTATTAATATGCTTATGCACATGAAAATAGGGATTGTCCTAAAAGTCTTAAAGCTTTTTTGCCCTAAAAGTTTTAAGCTTGCATAACTTCAGAAGTAGGAGTGCTACAATTTTTTAAAATTTCAATAAGTAGTTATTAAAAGTAACAGTCTTTTCACTTTGTATTTTTTCAGAAATTTGCCCATTGCATCTAAATTGGAATTTTTTATAAAGTTTTCATAGTAACCTAATATGTTTTGACAAATGTTTAATTTTAGAATATTTTTAGATACACAGAAAAGTTACAAAGATAGTGCAGAGAATTACCATCTATTCTAGACTCAGATATGATGGAAACTCATAGTTCCCTCTGTGGGAATTGGTTCCAGCTGAACCTAGAATAATGATGATGACTTCTTGACATACAAGTTTTAAAGATACTGTCCGAGTATGAGATAGAAAATATTTTAAAAGAGAACTTGAACAATATTTCTTCTTATCCTCCCCAGATTAGGAAAAAGGCCCTTGTGGAGGGGTGAAGGCAATCAAATCTTTTTAAAAAGGGAACAGGAAAGTCTGACGTCAATATGGGTTTTTTAGACACTGTTTCTTGCAAACTGAGTCCAAGAAGACACCCGATGAACGCCTACTCTGTACTAGGCTCTGCAGTTGTCACGTGAGAGCGAAAGTAAACCCACCCTTTATCCACAGTTTCAAAAAAGTTTCCATTAGAAATGGAAACACTGTGGGCACATGCAGGAGTGGAGGAAGGACCATCTTCCAAAACACAAAGGGTGAGAGTAAGACCAGGAACCCACAGGGACCCTTCTATTCAGAGACAGAAAGGGATTGGAAGAAACTATTTAGAACTTATGGAGAAGGCATGTAATCGTGGTTTCTGTCTCGAGGCTTTTGTCTTCTCAGTGATGCAGGAGGAAAAGATGTCTGGAAAGAATAAAGAAGGAGCTTTAGTAAACCAGAGTGTGCTTTATAGAGCTACCCAAGGAAATATTCCAGAGGAGTAAATATATGTGTCTAACAGGATAGCAAAAAAAAAAAAAAAAGCCTGGTGGTGTGCCTAAACTCAGGGAGCCTGAACAGAGGGCAAACCAACGTGCTGGGTAATGGGTTTTCTTTTTCATTGGATATTGGTCTGAACCTAACTAATACTTTAACCACCCACCTTCTACCACTCCAAAGGCCAGCAACCAAAAAAATATGATTCTGGTAGCTTCTGCCTGGCCCCAGCCTCAACTGTGAATCCATCCATCTCATCCATCTTCATACCCAACTTCCACATCGGTCCTCAACATTTTAATCTCCTTCTAAAGTTCTCAGCTGCTGTTGATAGCTGGCACTTTCCCTTTCTGGGCAAATTTAAAGGGAACAAGGAGAAAGAGTGAATGCTGAGATAATTATAGTTAATAGGGAATATAAATTATCCAGATTAAGTGGGGAAAAAAAGTTATTTTGAAAGAGGACCTACATATGATGGCAATAGAGTAATGGGGAGAGTTGTAAGAATGACTGAGAAACACGTCAGCAAATGTGAGGAGGTGAAAAATGAAGTCAGATTAAGTTTGTGGTCACAGATGAGAATTTCAGACTTGAAGAGAGTGAAAATACATTCACACTATGACAAAATCACCGATGTGATGGACATGAGTTTGAGCAAGCTCTGAGAGCAGGTGATGGACAGGGAAGCCTGGCGTGCTACAGTCCATGGGGTCACAAAGAGTCGGACACAACTGAGTGACTGAACTGATGACAAAATCCAAGGCATGGTCATTAGTTGGAGTCAAGTGTAGGTCAAGCCTGTTAAAATTTTGTTTTCGAAGGACTTTAAAACTGGAGTAATGGATAATCAATGATTCATATAATTTTGTTAGTATTCCAGCACTATCAAATCATTTTCATAGACACTTTGTAATAGAAATTTTTTGAAAACCAAACTCATTTCATATATATCCTACAGACGAGAGAGGGTAGGGAGGATGGGGACAGACAGACTAAAAGAAGAGACATAGAGAGAAGGAGAATGAATTAATATGGTGCAAAGAGCAATCCGTATCACACTTTTGGTAAATTTATTACTTCACTGTATCCGTCATTCCTTCCAACTCTCCTGATGACTCCATTAGCAACATTTGGAGGTCCTCCTCTGTCTATCGTCATAGTATTTTCCATACGCCACAGTTTATGTAAAAATTTTCCAGAAATCTTTGGAAAACTGTAAATTTATGTGATCCATTCATCTAGTGAGGAAAACAACCATAAAATGACAAACTAACAACTCCAGGGAAGACCAGTGAAAGGGTTTGCTTGTTTGTTCAAAACAGGTGAAACATTTATAAATGTAATAGATTTTTTAGAGGCAATCCTAGACTTAATGTGTGCTCAGTCGGTCGGTCATGCCTGACTCTTTGCGGCCTCATGGACTGTATGTAGCCCGCCAGGTTCCTCTGTCCGAGGAATTTTCCAGGCAAGAATACTGGAGCGGGTTGCCATGTCCTACTTCTGAGAATCTTATCAACCCAGGGACCGGACCTGCATCTCTTACTTCTCAGTCTTGGCCAGCAGGTTCTTTACCACTAGCGTCACCTAGGAAGCCTCCCTAGACTTGATAGATGATAAATATCTTAGCTCTTCTTCTCAGAGCAAAAAAGGCACAGAAAAGTAAATGACTTTTCTCAACTGAGAATGGGAACCCAAGAATCTCTCTCATCTTTCATCAGGAGAATAGATTCCATCTTTGGAATTCTGGAACTAGTCTTTATTACAGTTTTATAGTGAAAACCTATTCCTCTCTCTCCCCACCCCTTTCTGATTCCCATAATCACCAAGACTGAGGCCAAATGCTGGAAACATCTATTGTCGTAGGAGGGTGGAATTGTAGGAGGTGATGATGTTGTGATGATGTTTCTTCTCAATTCCTTTCATCTTTTTTCTTCCTTTTAAATCACTTTTTCCTTAGTGGTTGGCATCTCTAAATTTTCTGCCTGTAAACAGTTGGATCCCGGTATTTGTGCAGCATAAATGTATGAATGTGTTTAAAGAGGGACCATTTGTTAGTTTCTTTGCTACCTACACAACTGGAGGAAGGACTCTGAAAAATCTCATGGGTGTATACAGAAACTCCATTGTTTCATTTACGAATGCCTGAAACATGCCCAAGCGAGCTAGATTGTGGAACTGGAACCTCCAAGGATCTCCCAGGTACCATAGCAACAAATCACAAGGGTTTCTGAACAATATATATATATATCATGTCAGTGAGGCTATGACTGCGAGGCTCCTTTATGTGTAGGTGGTTGATAAGATCAACTCCAGCTATCCTGACCATTTGAGTATTAAGGAGTCTCATGTCAACACAGCTGCCTTATCAACTTTAATGCTTTTATGACTCTGATGTGGTTAAAATGCAATTACTTTGATAGTTATGACTTGCAGTACTTAGAAACGTGTGGATTAAGCAAGACTGAAAATACACCTGAATCCAACCTTTGAAACACTAAGTCTTTGTTGCAATTCCTTCTCTCTCCCTTGAAGTAACACTGATTATTAATAGCTGGTTATTAAACTAATTAAAAACTTTTAGAGAAATGGAAAAAATCAAATAGCCCAAAGAGAAAATTAAAATTCACCCTTAATTTTACCATAAAAATATAATCATAAAATAGAGCCAATCTTAAGCAGTTCATCTGATACATTTTTTTTATTTAACATTTTATGCTGAGCACTTTACTACTATCCTATTTAATATATAATGTTCCATGTTCTACTGTTCAGCCATTAAGACTAAGTATTTCTAATTTCTATATATTATAATTAAGGTATTACTGGAGAGTTTTTCTGTGCTTTAACATGTATTCAACAAAAGTAGTCTAGAACTGAAACTACTGGATCAAATATTGTACATTCTTCTAAACTTTTGATATAAATTTCTTCCATTAAAGTAAGCGTAAAATAATTTGAATTTACTTTCACTTCCACAGCACTAGGTGCCACTATAGTTTACAAGCCTTTATGGCTGTCTTAATTACACTAATCTACAACTATATATTATACTACTAGTGTTTACTTTTCAGATTTATTGTCAATTTGATCATTTTATTGATGAATTGTGTGTGTTTTTACTCACTGGATTAGATTTAAACTAATCATTATTTTGCACAAATACTTTGCTTTTCTTCTGACTTGAAAACACTTTCTTCACTTTTTGGTTTACTTCGCAATTTTATTTATGTATCATTGCATTTGGAAGTCTGTTACTTACTCATAGCCAAATACATTGAAAATTTTATTTGGAATTCTCCACTTACTGTTATGATCCCTATGCCAAATTAGATAAATATTTCCAAATTTTTCTTCTAGATGCTTTATTATTTATAATTTCTTATTTAATTGTACTACCTATCTGGAAAACACCCTAATGCTTTTTATTATTATATATTATTCACATAGCTTCAGTGGGAATGGATTTGTACCTTGTACAGTGAGACAAATGTAAGTATAATACATTTTCTCAACAGTAAAAAAATAATTTTTAAATATTCTAATTCAACTATTGACAAAAATATGCTTCAAAAGTACTAAAGACATACTTGAAGAAAGGTAGTAGAAGAATTAATTAGAAGTACAATAAGAGATAATGCTGTTAATTGAAAACATTTACATTGGAGTAATATCTACATCTTTTTTCCTTTAATAATAATAGTATCTGGGTGTTGTCTGTTAACTTATCAGTCTCTCATTGTCTCGTTTTTATTGCTATTTCAGGGTACAAGTCCATTCACATTAAGAATATGTGCTTCCCACATAGGGAAAATGGGACAACCTGTCTTTCATCTATTTCCCAATTTACTGTGAGAAAGTTACATTTTCTGGGCCTACTAACTTTGAAACCCCTTCCAAAGGGAACGTTGAGTGTACGCTTCAGGTCTGGAGCTTTAGTCTATGTGTTTTCTCAAACTTCCTGTGGTGAAAAAACTGAAAGCAATTATAAAATATTGTTTAGGTCTAGAAAAATAGCGAGCAAGACTGAGTCCTGTTTGGCTGAGATTTAAATGAATGATTGGGTGAACCAGCTTATATAATGGTCAAGCTCTTTAGCGTGTTAGTCACTCAGTCATGTCTGACTCTTTGTGACCTCACCAGGTTCCTCTGTCCATGGAATTATCCAGGCAAGAATATTGGAGTGGATAGCCATTCTCTTCTCCAGAAGATCTTCCTGACCCAGGGATCATACCCACGTCTTCTGCATTGCAGGAAGATTCTGCATTGCCATCTGAGCCCCATACCAAACTTAGCAGTGGTGGGTACATACTCAGTGGTCCACAGCAGGAAGTCCTCTGGTGTTAAGTTTCACCCAGTATAACGTCCATGAAGTATACACAACACCACTGAAAAAACAATAAACATAAATGAAGAGGATTATCCATTTCTATACTCTCCACAGAGCTTAGCATATTGTGTTTTGAAAGTAGAACATTTTCTGTGTGATTTGGGGAGGATAAATAACTAGTCATTGAACTGTGACTGCATTACTATATTGCATTAGGAAAAAAACAATCATTTGTTTTAGCTATATAAGACAGATTTTGTATATTATTTTCTTGCTTAACATGTTATTATGAGTATTTTCCCTGCTGGGGTTTCCCAGGTGGCTCAGTGGTAAAGAATCTGCCTGCCAATGTAGGAAACATGGGTTCGATCCCTGGGTCAGGAAGATCCCTGGGGAAGGAAATGGCAACCCACTCCAGTATTCTTGCCTGGAAAATTCTATGGACAGAGAAGCCTGGTGGACTACAGTCCATGGGATTCCAAAAAAGTCAGACATGACTTAGCAACTAAATGACAACATTTTCCCTAATACCTCATTTAGTAAACTATATCTTATTTAATCATCTTGTATTACGGAGCATTTAGTTTGTTCTAAATTCTGTATATTATAAATAGGAGTATATTTATTTTTCCTTATCCAAAAATGCACTATAAACTTTGTAGGGAAAGACTAGAAATATGCAATTCTTGTTTTCCATTTTTAATACCTCTGATATCTACAAAGAAATGTTTCTCAAATTGAATATGTTATCATCTAAAATAGCTGTGGAGGATACATGATGTATGTTCTTTTCTTACATTTACTTGACTAATTCAGAGTCACATGTTAGATTTGCATAAATCATAGTATTTCTTTATCAGTTTACTATATTATGTGAAAAAGTGAAAGTGTTAGTCACTTAGTTGTGTCCAACTCTTTGTGACCCCATGGACTGTAGCCCTCCAGGCTCCTCTGTCCATGGGATTTCCCAGGCAAGAATACTGCAGTGGGTTGTCATTTCCTTCTCCAAGGGATCTTCCCAACCCAAGGATCTGAACTTGAGTCTCCTAAATTGCAGGAAGATTCTTTAAAAATCTGAGCCACCAATATATCATTTAAAATCAGTTTTGAAGAATGAGCTTTAACGATTTTCCATATTATGCCAATTTTTACTTTATTTTTGGAAGTTTCAAGTGCTTTCAAATTTTGAAATATTCATGCACATCAATATTTTGGCTTTGTTTAATTTGAATTTGCTAGTGGATTTTATCCAAGGTCAACAATCATCTAGACATAGAGATAAAAAAAAAGCAATCACTA
Source organism: Cervus canadensis (assembly GCF_019320065.1). Classification (NCBI taxonomy): domain Eukaryota; kingdom Metazoa; phylum Chordata; class Mammalia; order Artiodactyla; family Cervidae; genus Cervus; species Cervus canadensis. The sequence continues at coordinate 5,420,345 of NC_057413.1, read as the reverse complement.
TTAAGAAATTTTAAGCACCACAATTTACTTGCTTTTGTTGTAAATTGGGTTCAATTATTGTCAAGCTATGTGCTTCAGATTAAGCAATATTAATTATTTCTTCAAGGGAAGATGTAAATCAATATTAGGACTTTCTAGGATATTTCACAGACCTCAATCAAGAAGCGATGTGCACATGTGTGCATTGTAGCAAGAATAAGATGGGAAGTAATGCATCATTTGCTTGGAAGTGTGAGAAAACAATATCCCTTCAAGAACATCTGCAGAATATTGTTTTTGCAGACAAAGCAAAGCGCTAAGAAGCCGCTTGTCAAAATATTGGAAAATGTTAGAAAAAGGCAGTAAAAGCATGTATAACCAATTTTCCATGCAGAAATGAATTCTCAACTTTGCAGCATATTCCAGAAATATCTTAATTCCTTTTTGACATATTTATCTTCCATTAATTATTTTTGCATATAAGCTCTAAACCCCACCTAGAATAAGAAGGGGCTAAAAGCTGGGAGAGCCCTGGAGCTGGACCAGATGTTTCTCCCACTTTCCCTCATTACCTCAACCTTTCCCTCTCATCTTTCTGTAGTTGGCCTGTTTGACTGGGCCCCTCATTTGGTCAGGGCATTGTGGAACTTTTCCTGTCTCTGTCCCATTTGCCTGGTATGGTGTCTAGTCACAGTACATTCTCCACAGTTCCTTGTATGTCAGTGGGATGAATAAAAGGAAGGAAGGATAGGTGGAAAGAAGGAAGGAAAGACAATGCTGAAAAAAACCTCTTAATTTCCTGCACCTAGTTCATTAAAAGTAAACGTTCTCTTCATCACACAAGGAGCAAGAGACAGAATGAAGAAACTAGCATATTCACCAGCTCTCAAATTCAGTCTTCAGACTGTGGGTCTATCATTTGATTTAGAACCCGGGTTTCCCCAGTTGTTCAGTGATAAAGAATCCACCTGCCAATGCAGGAGATGTGGTTTCGATCCTTGGGTCAGGAAGATCTGCTGGAGTAGGAAATGGCAACTCACTCCAAGATTGTTACATGGGAAATTCCACGTTCCTGGGGATCAGACAGAATGATATTCAAATGAAAGATTTCAAACTGCATTGCAGGGCATTTCAAGAATTCATGTTTCATCCATAACCCTGTAGAAGCAAAAATGATGCAATTTTACAATAGAATTTGTACTAGCTCATCAATTATAGAGTATGTTCTTTGTTAGTTATTAATACTCTGACCAAAAACATTAAATAGATATCTAAACCACAACTCTGAAATAAGACATTGTTCGATGCCAAGGGAATGATCCTGTGCCTATAAGCATTTGATACCTATGGAGAAGGCAATGGCACCCCACTCCAGGACTCTTGCCTGGAAAATCCCATGAACGGAGGAGCCTGGTAGGCTGCAGTCCATGGGGTCTCGAAGAGTCAGACACGACTGAGCGACCTCACTTTCACTTTTCACTTTCATGCATTGGAGAAGGAAATGGCAGCCCACTCCAGTGTTCTTGCCTGGAGAATCCCAGGGATGGGGGAGCCTGGTGGGCTGCCGTCTATGGGGTCGCACAGAGTCAGACACGACTGAAGCGACTTAGCAGCAGCAGTAGCATGAGGTCATCTGTAAACTGAGAAGCTTTTGCCACATATGAGAAAACTGACCTGAAAGAACCTGAGCCATCAAATGTGTTAGACTGAGACTGGCTAGAAATACATTTCACTTCAGAAAATGTAACTAGTGCACGTGGGGCAATAAGAGGTTCACATTTTAGAAGAAATATCTCTTAAGTTCTTTCCCCTCTCCCCCGCCTCCAATTCCTTTCAACAACAACTCTTCAGAAAAAGATAATCTCTTTATGTTTATGTCCAACTAGATCAAATTGTTAAAAGAAGTAATATAGATAGATATAGATAAATAATTTGACTTCCAAGAAAAAGATGAACACACTCATCAGAGCACTAAGACCAAAAATAAAAAAAATAGTACAGGCTTTGAAATTTGACACCACATGCCAATTCAGAGAAATTAATGGTCTTCCTGTGTGGAGCCAGTGGTAAAGAATCTGCCTGCCAATACAGGAGACACAAGAGACAAGGCTTCACTCCCTGGATTGGGAAGATCACCTGGAGAAGGAAAAGCAACCCACTCCAGTATTCTTGCCTGGACAGAGGAGCCTGGCAGGGCTACAGTCCACGGGATTGCAAAGAGTTGGACATGACTGAGCATGCATGCGCAACTAATGATCAATAAATAGGCAAGTTAGACTCTCTTTTCACTCATAACCAGTTGGAAAAATTTCCAGGGAAGAACATTTATTTTTAGCATATTGGTTTTCAGACAACAATAAGCACAAACTAGACCATTAATGCCCTCGGGAGAGGCAGTCTTCACCCCCAGGGGATATTGTCTAGACATTTTTAATTGTTGCCCGGTGTGAGGGGATGCTACTGGCATCCAGGGGATAGAGGGCAGGCATCCTGGTAACATTCTGCAGTTCACAGAAAAGTCTTGCACAGCAAAGAGTGTTCTGACCCCAAATGTCAATGGGTCAAGACTGAGATATCTGGCACCAAATAAAGCACTTGGAACCAGAAGCACATAAAGGGGAGGGCAGTAAACAGAAAGACTCAAAAGCTGCGTGATCGCTAAGACATTAAGGGCCTGAGAGTGACAACAGTTGCCGACAGACACGGAAAGGCCAAGGATACAGCTAAACGTGTGTGTCGTCCCGGCCTGACACCAGCTCCCCAGGAAGCTCACGTCATGAAATGCTGCACTTGCTGGACACAGCGGCCAAATGGCCTTCCTCGCCTCCCACTCATTCTGCACGGTGGACATGGCGTACTCTTTAGGTTTTCACTTTTATCACACAGCTGACAACCAGAAGCTAACAGAGAATATACACCAGCTCGAAAGTCCCTCTGCCAGCAGAGCCCTGGGACTTCCTCAGTGGCTCGGTGGTAAAGAATCTGCCTGCAATGCAGGAAACACGGGAAACACGGGTTCGATCCCTGGGTTGGGAAGATCCCCTGGAGAAGAGAATGGCAATGCACTGCAGTGCTCTTGCCTGGGAAATCCAAAGGACAGAGGAGTCTGGCAGGGGCTGCAGTCCATGTTGTTGCAAAGAGTCGGACATGACTGAGTGACTGAGCAGAGTGGAGCCCTAATCTTAGGAATGTTCATTTCCGCTTTCTAGGCTTTCTCTTCTTGTCTTTCATACTCCTTCCTAACAGAGCATCCTCTCTTCTCTCCCTTAATCTCCACTAAAGGAATCACTTTCATGTCTGACTCTTTGCGATCCCATGGACTGTAGCCCACCAGGCTCCTCGGTTCATGGGATTCTCCAGGCAAGAATACTGGAGTGGGTTGCCATTCCCTTTTCCCAGGAGATCTTCCCAACCAGGGATCAAACCTGGGTCTCCCACATTGCAGGCAGATTCTTTACCATCTGAGCCAGCAAGCAAGCCCTTTCTGAACTCACTTAAGTACAGAAAGAAAGCATTTGTACTCGATGTTCTTTGTGATTTTCTCTTTTTGACCCAACCAATAACTCCTTTTAATGTGCTCATGAACTTAAGAGAAAGCAGGACAATTAATTATTACATTGGTCTCCATTATCCAATATTGGCATATTAAAAAGCAGAGACATTACTTTGTCAGCAAAGGTCCATATAGTCAAAGCTATAGTTTTTCCAGTAGTCATATATGTATGTAAGAGTTGGACCATACAGAAGGCTGAGTGCCAAAGAACTGATGCTTTTGAACTGTGGTGTTGGAAAGACTCTTGAGAGTCCCTTGGACTGCAAGGAGATCAAACCAGTCAATCCGAAAGGAAATCAATCCTGAATATTCATCAGAAGGACTGATGCTGAAGCTGAAACTCCAATACTTTGGCCACCTCATGTGAAGAGTTGATTCGTTGGAAAAGACTCTGATACTTGGAAAGATTGAAGGCAGGAGTAGAAGGGGACGGCAGAGGACAAGATGGTTGTATGGCATCACTGACTCAATGGGCGTGAGTTTAAGCAAGGTCAGGAGATGGTGGACAGGGAAGCCTAGTATGCTGCAGTCCATGGGGTCTCAAAGAGTCGGATACAATTGAGCGGCTGAACAACAACCATTATCCAATGTTAGGACACTTGCTCTTTTACCCAATGGCAATCATCATCTATGTTCTGCTACTCACACTTTTTCCAGGTGTTCTGGCTTACCTGGATTTAGTCATTTTGCACTGCTGGACACACACACCAGTTCAGTTCTGTTCTCTTTGAGCTTGCCTTCTCCATGCCTTGACCCAATGAACACTTGCCAAACTCTGTTTTAACAGCCTTCAAAGCCCTCAAAAGGGTTCTGCAAACCCAGAGGTTACCTAGAACCGCTCAGGTGTATAATTCTTCAGGAAGTCTACAATTTCTTTGGTTTCAGATTTAGAAAAACAGCCATTTGTCATGTTTCCCATTTCTAAATCAATAGGCTTAATCCATGTGGTTTGTGTCTGAGCTACCCTGTAAAAAGGAAGTAAAATGTCAAGTTGTTTATTTCTGCCTGATTTTCTTATGTCATAGTAACACCAAGTTCACTTCATCAGACCTGTGTTCAATAACATCAGTGGAATTTATTTGCCAGACACCACTTTTGTTCCACAAATGACAAGTTCTGGGAGAGGAAGAGTTAAACATTTTGACAATGGTGTCAAAGCAAAATAAAAGGCAAATTTAACTGGAACAGCCGCTCTTTATTCATGGGAAAGAAAGACTCTATTCTGATTTCATCTCACACGCCACCTTCTTTTAAATGCTGTTTCATTATATATGAAAAGTGAGATAGGAAGCTCCAAAAAAGACACCCAGAAAAAAAAAATCCTCCTTCCTGATCAGAAGTTTCCATTTAGTGACAAGAAGAAGCCCTGTCTGCTGATGTCAGCAGAGCAGCATTGGCCTCTGTGCACTTCCTGATGTGAGTCTGTAGAAAAGTAAGTGGAACAGCTAAATGATTGTGTTTTGCTTTACCTTACACACCTTCAGCTTGATTTCAAAGTCTGAAAGTTGTATTTCCTAGATCTTTGGAAATTGGTGTGTCTGTGTGTGTTTAAATCGCCTATCAGAGTGTATTACTTTGCCAACAAAAGTCCGTCAAGTCAAAGCTATGGTTTCTCCAGTAGTCATGCATGGATGTGAGAGCTGGACCGTAAAGAAAGCTGAGTGCTGAAGAATTGTACCTTTGAACTGTGGTGCTGGAGAAGACTCTCGAGAGTCCCTCAGATAGCAAGGAGATCAAACCAGTCCATCCTAAAAGAAATCAACCCTGAAGATTCATTGAAAGGACTGATGCGGAAGGTGAAGCTCCGCTATTTTGGCCACCTGATACAAAAAGCCAACTCATTGGAAAAGACCCTGATGCTGAGAAAGACTGAAGGCAGGAGGAGAAGGGGGCAGCAGAGGATGAGATCGTTGGATGGGAGCAGGCTCCGGGAGTTGGTGAAGGACAGGGACGCCTGGCGTGCTGCAGTCCATGGGGTCCTTAAGAGCCGGATGTGACTAAGCAACTGAACAACAACAGCAATCAGAATGCATCCACGTGTGCTAAGTCAGGTCAGTGGTGTCTGACTCCGTGAGGCCTTGGACTACAGCCCACCAGCCTCTGTCCATGAGATTCTCTAAGCAAGAATACTGGAGTGGGTTGCCATGCCCTCCTCCAGAAGACCTTCCCTACCCAGGAATTGAACCCATGTCTCTTATGTCTCCTACATTGGCAGGTGGGTTCTTTACCAATAGTGCCAACTGGGAAGCCTATCAGAAGAAAGCAAAGTAAATCATCAATGTTTATTAGGTGTCCAAAAAACACTCATTGCAGCCACTCATTTTGCTCTTGTGCACAGATGACATAGCATAGCCCACGTGATTTCTCTGCTTTAAAAAATGTCTTGGACACATGTTTATAACATCCACTTGGCAATTCATCATCTACTCCCTTAGGACATCTTTGCAATTGCTACCTTAGACCATTATTTAAATTTTCTCTTCTTTGCTATGATTCTCAAGCTTCAAGATTTGTAACTTGATTCTTAAAATAAACTGCAACATCGTTTATGCATTTTTTTAACACATTTATTTTACAACCCATGGACTAAGAGCCCTATGAGGGAGTCAAGCTTTGTTGACACTCCCAGGGTGCCTAGAAGAGAGTCTGATGGGTAGTAGATGCATAATATTCAGTATATATTTGTTGAATACCTTACAAATCCTCTCACTGTGCCTCAATCAGAGCCTAACCCATAATGCAAAGTCCATGTGAAGGATAAGTCACTGTTGATTCCACATGTTGACTCCAAAATATAGTTTCATGCATTGTTACTTGAGATTTGCTCTAAAACATACCTACAGAAGAAAGCTTATTCCCCAACTTTTCAGGTGAGGAAATCTGATACAGAGCAGTGCAAGTACAGAGCCTGAATTCGAACACCAGTCAGCCTCATCCCAGAGCTCAGGGAAGCCCCACAAATTCTGCATTTTAAATAATGCTACACTGATGAGCACTGCAGTATCTTTTTATGAGTTAAACTTTTCTTAATATTAAAGTATTTAATTCTCAGTTACAGCCCTTCGCCTTGTCAAAATGCTTTAAAAATCAAAACTAGTTATATTCTTGCATTATCCCTACCATGTAAGTATTCTGATTTTCATTTAGTGGAAAATGATACCAAAACAAAAAGAGAGCAAACACTTTCTTCAAAGACAACAGAGAGTAATTTTGAAATTACTATTCCTTATTCTCACAGTGGCTGACAGATGTCTCATAATGCACTAAAATTATTAAAATTCACAATGTCACTAGTTTGCAGTAAAGTCAGGGATCCCATGCTGGAATTCTGACAATAACAAAACATCAAGTAACAAAAATAATTATAATTGTCCTTTGGGTGTTTGCAAGGTGGCAAGTAGCATCTCATCTGTTTCACACAAGACTTTATTTAATCTTTGTGCTAACTACATGAGACAGACTTTGAAAATATCATAAATGAAGATCTGAGTTAGAAAAGTAAAGGTCACAGAACTTGTTTTTGATAGAGACAGGATTCAAACTCACATTGGTCTGACTTTTGAATATGGGTGTGATTACCAAGCATGCGACCCCTCCTTCCTGGACAGCTCACTTTGCACTACAAATCTCAAGCCACAATGCAGCTACTTAAATGTAGAAGGGAGCAGAGTGGGCCAGCACATCACCTTTAATCTTAGTGTTTATTAAGCAGAACAAGGATACACAATCCTGTAAGAAAGAATATTGGCTGATCAATCTACCAATGAATATAAAGGAATAAATAGATATGTTGTTCCAGGCCATATGCATGAAAAGATTTCAGGAAAAGTAAGGGCCTCTGTGACCCAGAATAATCAGAGACAACATCACAGGCCAAGTGGCCTTTGGATTCACCGTAAAGAAGCCTGAGCGCTGAAGAATTGATGCTCTCGAACTGTGGTGCTGGAGAAGACTCTTGAGAATCCCTTGGACTGCAAGGAGATCAAAACAGTCAATCCTAAAGGAAATCAACCCTAAATATTCATTGGATGGACTGATACTGAAGCTCTAATACTTTGGCCACCTGATGCGAAGAGCCAGTCGATTCATTGGGAAAGAACTTAATGCTGGGAAAGACTGAACGCAAAAGGAGAATGCAGGTGGCAGAAGATGAGGTGATTAGATAGCACCATTGACTCAATGCACACAATTGAGCAAACTCTGGGAGACAGTAAAGGACAGAGGAGCCTGGCATGCTGCAGTCCAAAGGGTGCAAAGACTCAGACACAACTGAACAACAACAGGCTCTGAATTTACTGAGTCCCTGCCACATTCCAGGCTCTATTGCAACCAGGAATACAAGAGCAGATAAATCAGAGTGGGCACTTAAAAGAGGGGTCAGATATGGCCAGCAGAGAGGGAAGAGAACCCCAGATGTGGGGAAAAGGAGATGAGTCATTGAGTTAAGAAGGACATGCCATATCCTGGGATTGAGAGGAACTGGGCTGGTCTACAGAGCTCTTATTGGGAAGGAGTGGAGAATTAGATTGGATAAATAAGACTAGATTACCATCTTGAAAATCAGGCAGAGGAGTTTGAGAGGATTAGCAACTAATGGCTCTTAAGACGAATTTTTTAGGAGGAATTTCCAAGTGACATTAAACAGCACGGACACCAGGAACACAGCCCCGTTAGTTATGAAGTATAACCTAATGCGAGGTGATGCGTCAGGGACAGGAGCAACTGAAAGGAAGGGAGAGATGCCAGAGATGTTAAATAGGAAAAAATAAGATGTCAAGTTGTGTTTAAGACCAAAGGGAAAATCTACCTAGGTACCTGAAATAATGAAGCAGCCCAAGTGTCTAATTTATTCTGGAAATGAGGACAGGATCAGCAATATTTCTAAGCCAACAGGCTGACCTTAAAGTCTGCTGCAGAGCAGAGTAACAAGCCCATATCAGGAAAGAACACTGGCCTCGACCCAGCAGCAAAAACGTCCAACCTAAGACAGAACCACAAAGAGATACCGATATTGGCTATGGTGATCTTATTTTCAGACTTAAAAAACGATTTTGTCTCCTTGTTTTTAATGCACTTACACAAAGACTTATAAAAAGGTGAAAACCTAAATCATATTCAGTGAAGTGTTTCTCAAGGGTTTGTGTTACTCTTATTACATTTTAATTTGGTTTGTTGTAAAAATTACATGATATCTGAAAAAATGTGTCTTTTATGTCTTTCTAAGCTTTTAGACAAATCTTTTGTTCCCTACTTTTGAAAACTATACTACTCCTTCCAAAATATTGGTACTTGTCACATATTTATATGTCATTACATGATTTCAAAGAGGCAACTCAAAATATTGATGTCTGCTTTAGCAACAGTGATGATTATTTATAGCTATTGGAGCTAATTCTTTTTTTTCCCCTTTCTTCATTTTTAAACAATTTTTTAATTAGTGGAAAATTGATTTACACTTTTGTATTTGTTTCTGCCATACAACAATGTGAATCAGTCATAACTGAAGCAGATTCTTAATTGCATGTATTTCAAAAGTCAAGAGAGATAATTTTAAAAGGATAGTGTGTAAAGATTTTGTTGCAAATATAAGATTGATTGCTAAAGTTTAAAACAGAATGGTGACTTTAAAAAGTGCACTGTATGCACAAAAATCAACTAAAATGGATTAAACTCTTAAAGATAGACCTGAAACTGTAAAACTCTTGGAAGAAAACATAAGGGAAAAGCTTCATGACATTGGCTTTGACAATGATTTTTTAAAGTATGACATTGAAAACAAGACAATAAAAGCAACTATAAACAAGTAAGATTACATCAAACCAGAAACTGTACAGTAAACAAAATAATCAATGGAGTGAAAAGGAAAAAATATTTGCTATTTGCAACAAATATCTCTGGAGTTATTGTCCAAAATAAAGAAGGAACTTCTAAAATTCAATAGCAAAAAAGAAAACAAAGTTGCATAATTAAACATGCACAAAGGGTTTGAACAGAAATTTCTCCAAAGGAGATATAAAAATGGCCAACAGATATATGAAAAAGTACATAAAAAGATGCTCACAATCATTAATCATGAGAAAAAAAACAAAATCATAATGACATGTCACTTCACATCTATTAGGATGGTCATTATAAAAATAACAAGAAGTAAGCAAACAAACAAAAAAATGTTGGTGAGGTTGTAGAAAAACTGAAATCCTTGCACACTGTTGGTGGAAATGTAAAATGGCGCAGCCGCTATGGAGAACAGTACAGAGGTCTCTCAAAAAATGAAAAAATTGAGCTACTCTATGATCTAACAATTCCACTTCAGGGTTTTTATCCCAAAGATCTGAAATCAGGATCTCAAACACATATTTCCACTCTCACGTTCATTGCATCATTATTCACAATAGCCAAGATGTAGAAAAAAACCTAAACATCTATCAACAGATTAATGGGTGAAGAAAATCTGGTGTACATATATTGGGTTGGCCATAAAGTTCTACTGGGTTTTTCTGTAACGCCTTATGGAAAAACCTGAATAAACATTTTGGCCAACACAAGACAATATTAGCCTTATAAAGGAAATCCTGCAATATGTGACAATATGAATGAACCTTGAGGACACTACGCTAAGTGAAAGAAGCCAGTCACAGAACAAATATTGCACAATTCCACTTGTTTGGGTTATCTTAAATAGTCAGATTCACAGAAGCAGAAGGTAGAATGATGGTTGTCAGGGCTGGGGCCAAGATGAGTGTGAAGTTGCTGTTCAAAGGGTATAAAGTTTCAGTTAAGCAAGAGGAAGCATTCTAGAGAGCTGCTCAAGAGCATGTCCCTACAAATACTGCGCTGTACACTAAACACTTTGTTAAGAGGAAACATCTTATGTATCCTTACCACAATAATTTAAAAATGCATTGAGGAGTGTTATCTTTTAGACTAGCATTTCATTGTTTTCTATAATTTCCTCAAGCAGTATTTAAAGCATCAAAAGTATTTATCATAAACAAACAAACAAAAAAAAAAGCAATTACCGGTAAGGTTTTCATCACCACCTTATCACTGTTATTGCATATTATTGAATCATGTTACCAATGCTACAGGAGCCTGCAATGCTCTCACTACACTTGGCCGCTAAATGAATCCTGTCCAGCTTAATACACACGATGGGCAGCATCTGGACTGGCCTATATGCATTGACTGGTCATCACAGCTTCACTGGCCTCCTGAAGCTGCACAATCACGGATATAATGAGGGGTGGACTTCCCAGGTGGCTCAGTGGTAAAGGATCCACCTGCCAATGCAGGAGACACAAGAGATGTGGATTCGATCCCTGGGTCAGGAAGATCCCTTGGAGAAGGGAATGGCAACCCACGCCAGCACTCTTGCCTGGAAATTCCAGGGACAGAGGAGCCTAATGGGCTACAGCCCATGGGGTCGCCAAGAATAGGACACAGCTTAGGGACCAAACAACAGTCAGGTGTGAGGGGTGGTAAGCAAGCCGGATCTGCCTTTGGACCCAGTTTTTTTCTGAAGCCTCTCCTGGATCCTTACTCAAGCAAATGTTTAGCACTGTATTTACACAAACAATTGTATTCACCACCACTTACCACCACTAAATAAAACAGTTATTTTCACATTTTACCCAAGTGGCAACTGAAGACCAGACAATTGAGAAGTCCAACTGAGTCAGAATTATTACTAGATCCAGTACTGAGGCATAAGTCTCATTGGTTATTAGGTCAATTAATCCAATTATTCTTCATGGAAATCAAAATGGCAATGATATTAAACATTTCAAATGTTTGAATTTAAAATAAAAATTGTACTTCGAGCCTGGTGAAACCTTTACAGATTAGTTGTGCTGTTACAGATCAGATATTTTATTAGAGACTATCACTTACAAGATCACTTTTATTTTCTTCCTGGAAATCTTTATCTTCAAAATATGAAAATGTCTGTGCTGTGCTCAAAATGGAAATTAGTTAGTTAGTAGTGCATTGTGACAACAAATCAAATGCACTTTTAAAAAATCATCAGCTTTTTGGAACACATGAAGGAAGTTGCAGTCCAAATTAGGAGTGAAAAAAAAAAACAAAAGTGCACCTTACCCTAGGGCAGTGGAAAACCTGAATAGGAACATTGACTCAATGCCCGAGTGTATCTCACTGATGGATTTAGATGATTGTTCCGTGTCATTTTTGAATTTATTTAAGAGATGTATTTAAGAATACTAACTAAAAGCACTTAAAGCAGCATCAATATTCTAGATTTACCCACGAGTACTCTTTTTATGTTTACCTTAAATGATATCTAAAATTGAGAATTTCAGTGAATTTTAAGTGAAAGATAACCTTTTACTTAAACATACCTACTGTGAGACTATTTATCTTTGATTATTGAATTTGTGAATTCTGAGATTGGGGTTTGGCTCTGCATTTCGGCAAGGTACTTAACATCTGTAGCTCTCAGCTTTCATATCTAAACGATGAGGAGTAAAAGCAATAGTACACACTTACCTTTTAGAGTTGTTATAAGGGATTCAGTGAGGTTATGTTCACAAAGTGCCTAGCAATGCACGTCTTGTCTATTACTTTTTGAATTAGATGCATGTTAGAACTATGAACTACCTCTGTCTGGCATGATTTGGAAACCTAGGTTGGGGGATGGCTCAGTTGTGAAGAATCTGCCTGCGATGAGGGAGACCCTGGTTCAATCCCTGGGTCGGGAAGATCCCTGAAGAAGGAAATGGCTGACCACTCCAGTATTCTTGCCTAGAAAATCCCGTGGATGTAGGAGCCTGGCGGGCTACAGTCCATGGGGTTGTAAAGAGTGATACGACTAAGCAAATAACACTTGAACTGTTATCTTTTCTTTTGTTTATTGTGTTCCTAAAGTTTATAATGCCATGTGGTGTGGGTTTTACACAATGATCTGCTTCCATTGCGGCTCAGATGGTAAAGCGTCTGCCCGCAATGTGGGAGACCCAGGTTCAATCCCTGGGTCAGGAAGATCCCTGGAGAAGGAAATGGCAACCCACCCCAGTATTCTTGCCTGAAAAATTCCATGGACAGAGGAGCCTGCTGGCCTACAGTTCATGGGGTCACAAAGAGTCGGACACGACTGAATGACTTCACACTCACACTGCATACACAGTAGATCATATTTTAATTTCTAAATGCTTCACCTGAATTTAGAAAGCAAAAGTCACTGTCTTCCAGCTTTAGTGTTCACTATTCTCTGGTGTCTCAGACGGTAAAGAATCTGCCTGCGATGCGGGAGACCTGGGTTCCATCCCTGGGTTGGGAAGACCCCCTGGAGGAAGGCAGGGCCGCCCACTCCAGTATCCTTGCCTGGAGAATCCCATGGACAGAGGAGCCTGGTGGGCTACAGTCCATGGGGTCTCAAAGAGTCAGACACGACCCAGCGACCAAGCACACCCACTCATACGAGCAAGAAATTCTGTAGGGAGAACGTAAACCTACTGTGCAAGAGTTCAGCAGATACTCTAAACCAGATAATGCAAACAGGCTGGGTTTTTAACACCCGTCCACATCAATCTAAGGTAATTGTTTTAAACGCTGTAAATATTCATTTGATACCTCTACCATAGGATAAACAATTTCTCATCTACTTCGGAGATTTCCAGAATACCATAAGGATTTATTTACTTCCTGTAAAACAACAGGGGTCCTTAATCCTGTCAACAGATTATGGAGCTGTTTTCTCTTCGGGAGGGAAGAGCAGAAGGGCCCCAGGCTCGCGCGGGCGTTGTTTGTGGAATGCTGCCATCTATGGGCCCGCAGCGGGCATTGCACGGGCCCGGTGCAGCCCGCACCGCGGGGCCGACCGCTCCGCGACGCGGTTAGCTCGGGAAATGAAGCAGTTCGCGGTCAATACGCAGGAGTACAAATTATAGCCCTGGCTAGAAAATAAATTTTAGAAACTCAAGCTGGCAGTGCTCGCTACCACAGCTAATCCTTGGAGAGAAAAAAATATGAGTTCTTCTGCAGTCACTCTGCTGTAGCTGGGATCTAAATCTGTTTCTCCATTTTTCATTCCCCAAACACACCTGTACTTTCATCTAAAGGGTTGCAATGTTTTCAGAACAATACCACCTCCCATACACTTGGAAACAGCTCTGCTAATGCGTTAATGAAACGTTTTTAACAGCTGCCCCTTCAGAATAATGACATAAGCCAAGTCTGCCACCTACTCCTATTAAAGACTCTGCCTGCAATGCAGGAGATGGGGGTTCGATCCCTGGCTTGGGAAGCTCCTCCGAGAAGGGAATGGCAACCCACTCCCGTATTCTTGCCTGGGAAATCCCATGGACAGAGGAGCCTGGTGGGCTACAGTCCATGGGGTCACAAAGAGTCGGACACGACTGAGCGACTAACATACATACTTCCTGACTTTCCTGGATATAATTTTTTTCTCTTTAGACTTTTCATTATTTTTTGCTCAGTTTTGAAATAGCTCATGCTCAAAGAAAAATTCAGAGTACAACAGAGTGTTAAGAAGAAAAAAGAAGTCAGGAGAAATCCCTTTCTCCAGAATTAACTCAGCTAGGCCTATGAGACAATGCCACATATTTCTGTTCAGAGCACTGCAAAGAAATATTGATTTGACAGTTTTTCCCCCTCCTCATTCATCTGAAGTCCATACAATAATACCATAAAGACCCTTTTACTGTTTGAAAGACTCTTGTGTGTTTGTTTAAAACATTTGGTCAAGCTCTTTCAACAATAATGTCATTTTATGCCCACTTCAACTGCAGGAAGCAGATGCTGTTATTGTTGTCTCTATTTCCTAGAAGAATAAATAGAATAAAAGTTTGAATCACATTGCTGAGATTTGAAAGGTAAGTAAGCATTTGACGAAGAATTCAAACACAGTTCCTTTCATCACTGTAGGCATCCACTCCCTTGTGCCTTCCTTGTGGTCAAGAAGTAGGGACTTAATCCTTGTTCTTCTTTGTTTTCATTTATGTAGCCTTGGGGCCCACTCCAGCACTCTTGCCTGGAAAATCCCATGGACGGAGGAGCCTGGTAGGCTGCAGTCCATGGGGTCGTGAAGAGTCGGACACAACTGAGCGACTTCACTTTCACTTTTCACTTTCATGCATTGGAGAAGGAAATAGCAACCCATTCCAGTGTTCTTGCCTGGAAAATCCCAGGGACGGGGGAGCCTGGTGGGCTGCCGTCTATGGGGTCGCACAGAGTTGGACACGACTGAAGCGACTTAGCAGCAGCAGCATGTAGCCTTGGGGAAATCATTTAACTTTCTTTTGTCAGTTTTCTCATTTTTTTTTTCAGCAATAAGTTTAGATTTTGTATTTCTATGTTATTTTCTAGCTGTAAATCATAATTCACCTTCCTTGCTAATGACAATAAAATTAGAGTCACAGATTGCCATTTGGATAGAATTCTGAAAGTTCAGCTCTCTCATTTTAAACATGAAGGAGCTAAACTTGTGGGAAAAAATCCAATAGCTCTGAGGCACTGTCCTAGGAAGAATTACATTCCATGTCCCAGCACCTTGCAGAGATTTTATTTTAGTCTCCTCCAAGCCCTCTGGCTCTTACCTGGCCAGCGGAGTGAGGAAGTAAAGAGCAAAGAGGAAGCCTGGAGTGTCTTCAACAGGCAAAATAGTAATATGGTAGTGCTTACTCATCTGATATAGTCTAGGAAGCAACCAAGTATCTCTAGACTTAGAAGCCATTCTTAGGAATAAGTAAAAGTGAAAGTGAAGTCACTCAGTCGTGTCTGACTCTTTGCGACCCCATGGACTATAGCCTACCAGGCTCCTCTGTCCATGGGATTTTCTAGGCAAGAACACTGGAGTGGGTTGCAATTTCCTTCTCCAGGAGATCTTCCTGACCCAGGGATCGAACCCTGGTCTCCCGCATTGTAGGCAGACGCTTTACCATCTGAGCCACCAGGGAAGCCCTGGACCTCAGATGGGATAACAGGTTTGCCAATGGAATAAGCAAGCTTGCATTCCTCCAAACTACACTTGCTAGTGAGAAGAATATTACTTTTCTACCATGATTTTATACATCTTTGGGTACACACAACGAGGCTTAGTATAATGACTTTGTTGTTAGTAGAGCTTGAAAAATATTGGTCAGAAGAGTGATTTAGATACTACTCCATTTGTGTCTAGGAATGGAAAGCTGCAAAGAACATTACTTCAAACCTACTAAGGAGAAAAAGCTAGATTATTTACAATATCATAACTTTTATTGAATTCATTAAAGAGCAGATTCTTAAGGCAACCAAGTAAACCAAACTCAAAAATGCATGTGTGTGTGTGTGTGTGTGTGTGTGTGTTTTCAGTTGCTCAGTCGTGTCTGACTCTTTGCAACCCCGTGGACTATAGCCCGCCAGGCTCCTCTCTCAATGGGATTTCCCAGGCAAAAATAGTAGAGTGGGTGCCATTTCCTCCTCCAGGGAATCTTACAGACCCAGAGATCGCACCCAAGTCTCTTGCGTCTCCTGCATTACAGGCAGACTCTTTACCACTGAGCCACAGGGCTTTCCCCAAAGATACATTAAACCCAGTCATAGAGAGACAGGACACAAACTGTCTCACTTCAGTTGGAACGTGAGAGAAAGAGGCAACTTTTATAGGAGTGAGTGCAAAAAGAATAAGCGAAAATATTTGAAGAATCCTTAAAGGCCAAGAGTGGGCTAGTGTGTTAGTTTGGAATAGCTAAGGGTCCTAGGCACATAGCAAGTTTGCACTTACTTGCAAGATTTCATTCCAAGGTCTTTGACCAGAGGCTCAGGAGAAAGATGAGGACCGGGCAGTGAAGAAAGTGATTGGCATCGGTGAGGACACAGACATAAATCCCACCCACTTCTCTGGATAGTTCTTATAAAGCAGATGCTGTAGGCCATTGACGGAGGAGGCGAAGGGAACGCAGTCAAACTCTGGGGGCGTGGAAGAGAACTCAGACAAAGGCAGGAGCCCATTGCCTCCTAGGAAACGGCTGGAGGAGAGACGCAAAACAGACACTTTGGTTGAAAGATAAAACCTGAAAATCCACCAATATGAGATTAAAAAATATAATTGGATCCTTAATGGATGATTTTTTTTTTTATTTTGAAAATATACTGGCCTACACCTGAAATGAATATAATGTTATATGTCAATGATATCTAATAAAAAGTTAAAAATACTAGTCAATAAGCAGTCATGTTTTAAATGCTTATGATTTAATGTAAAATGAATAGGCTTGATAAAAATCTATACATTATTAGTTCAGTATTTAGGGATATGCATAAAGAGAAACAGACTGAAAGGAGTTGAACTTAACTAGTAATGGCTTTTAGGTTTTCCAACAAATCTCTACTCACATTTCTCGGAACTTGAATATGAATGAATTTTTCTTCTTTTTCCTAATATTTTTGTCATGTGCCCGTTAGTTTTACAATTAAAAAAATAGAATTAAAAGTAATTTTTAAAACTGTGGAAAAACATATTTCGATAGCATTTCAGATATTTGTCTTTATTTGATGACTAGGGCATCACGGCTGCCTATTTTTTTTCCCCCCTTCTACCTCTCTGAACCATCCTCATTATAATCCTTGCTTGGTAAATTCTATCATTACAATTGCTTATTGTCAGAGAATCTCGGCTCAATTTCAGATCTCTTGTTTCTGTCCACATTTACCTCCTTTCTTACTGCTTTAAATATTTATGTAATAATGAGTACAAACTTTATGCATTCACCTAAGGCCTCTCACCTCACTCCAGGCGTTTATGGTCAACTGTATACTTTTCATATCTACTTGAATCTTTAAAAGACACCTTGAACTTAATACGTCTAAATTGAAATGTTGATCTTTTCTATTCCACCCTCTAAGGTCTGCCTCTTTTGCAGTTGTTGTCATTCTTCCTTTTTCTCAAGCAACATATGTATATACATCTTGGGTTTTCATATTAACATTCAACTTGAATGTGAATGTGTGAATGCGAAAGTAGCTCAGTCGTGTCCGACTCTTCACGACCCCATGGACTGTCCATGGAATTCTCCAGGCCAGAATACTGGATTGAGTAGCCTTTCCCTTCTCCAGGGGATCTTCCCAACCCAGGGATCACACCCAGGTCTCCCGCATTGCAGGTGGATTCTTTACCAGCTGAGCCACAAGGGAAGCCCAACACTCAACTTAGTGTTTCAAAAACAAACTAACTTAAAAATTCAGTAATTTCTGAAAAATAAGTGTGTAATCATGAAAGTATTACATTCTCTAATGTGACATAACAAACAAGATAATAGAATTCTAACTCATATTGTAGCGATGTCTAGAGAAAAGGTAAAAATGCTTTTCAGAAAAAGGTATTTATTATTTTGAATACTCAGTACCAAGGCTTTTCAGAGCCTTCCTTGGAGTGGGGCTGCAAAGTGAAAAGGGGCTTTGGAGGCAACCAAAGTCCCCTTTAAAGGACACCCCTTCCTTGTGCTATTTATTTTCTCTCATTTATTGATTTAACAACTATTACTTGAGCACCTAACTCTGTAAAGTATATTTTTTCCTAACACTAGGGAGACAGGGATGGACAAAACCTACAAAGTTCTTGCCATCATAGAGCTTATGCTCTTGTGAGAAAGACAGGCAGTAATCAGATAAGGAAAATAAAATCATAATGAAAAGGCAGTAAAAATGTAAAGAGGGTACTATTTAGATGTTACCAGGGAGGGACACTTTTAATGGATATCTGGTGGTTCAGCAGTAAAGAACCTGCCTGCCAATGCAGGAGATGTAAGAGACATGCTTTTGATCCCTGGGTCGGGAAGTTCTCATGGAGAAGGGACCACTCCAGTATTCTTGGGCTTTCCTGGCGTCTCAGATGATAAAGAATCCTCCTGCACTGTGGGAGACCTGGGTTCGATCCCTGTATTGGGAAGATCCCCTGGAGGAGGGCATGACAACCCACTCCAGTATTCTTGTCTAGAGAATCCCCATGGACAGAGGAGCCTGGTGGGCTACAGTCCATGGGGTCGCAGAGTAGGCAGGACACGACTGAGCAGCTAAGCACAGTACTCTATCCATGGTAAGCTGTTATAGGCAATTGACATGCATCACTGAATAAAACAAACCTTTCTCTCGCGAAGCTTACATTAGAGCAGGAAGAAATCGTGATCAACTGATGTAATAAACAGATACATTGTTTAGCATATTAGATGAGAACTGTAATGGAAAAAGGAAAAATTGAACAAGAAAATGAACTTAGAAATCCCAGTGTAAATGAGGGGGGTACATTTTCAAACAGGATGGAAAGGTTCTTGAAGGATGTCTGAAAGTGAGCTACGCAGATAAAAACATTTAATATTCTGTGATTTTATGTGTTATGGATATGCATTTATATATAAAATATATTTATATTCCAGATTGACATACACATAATACATGTATTACGTTTACCATTTCTATTGGAAAAAAATGTTCTCTTTAAGCACCTTAATGTTTTCTTTAATCTATTTTACATTTTTAGTAAATAAAATATTCCTGATCTTCACTTGAAAACACTCAATATTAATTTCTCATAGATAAGTGGAATAAAGTGTATGTAAATAAATACATGTGCAAATTCTTCCCACACAAGGCTTTTGTTGACTAGTTTTAAAGGATAAGTTCATTTTTCTACACGCAAATGGGAAGGGGCTCGTGGTGGATGATATGTACTTACCTGCCTTTGGAATTCAGATGTTACAAACCTGCCTTTGGAGACAGTGGTCAATGTGCTGCCTGCCAAGAGAAGAAGAGACACGGAAGCATTTTTGAAGCCATTATATTGGAGTCTAGTTTCCTTCACTGCCTCTGTCTATAATATCAATGTGCATGCATGTGTAGAAAATCACTTCGGTTGTGTCTGACTCTACAGAGAGTGTGTGAATGTCTGTGTGTGTTCAGTTACTCAGTCGTGTCTGACTCTGCAACCGCACGGACTATAGCCCACCAGGCTCCTCCGTCCACGGGATTTCCCAGACAAGAATACTGAAGTGGGTTGCCATTTCCTTCTCCAGGGGATCTTCCTGACCCAGGATTCAAACCTACGTCTCTTGCATTGGCAGGTGGATTCTTTACCGCTGAGCTTCCAAAAAATCATGTCTTAATCACTCAAAGTCCAGGGATTACTTCACAGTGCCAGTTTACTGTTGCACATTCTGTAAGTTTGGACAAATGTATAATAACATATCTTCATCATTATGGTATCATACAGAGTATTTTCAGTGCCCTAAAAATCCTGCGTTCCACCTATTCATCCCACCCCCCACTCCAACCCCTGGCAACATCAATTCTTCTACTCTCTCCATAGTTTTGCCTTTTACAGAATGTCATACAATTGAACATACAGTATGTACTATTTCAAATTGGCTTCTTTATCTTAGTAATACACATTTAAGTTTCTTCCATGTCTCTTCATCACTTGATAGCTCATTTATTTGTGTGTGTGTGTATGTGTATCTTTGTGTGTGTGCTCAGTCATGTCCAACTCTTTGTGACCCCCATGGATTATAGCCTGTCAGGCTCCTCTCCATGGAATTTTCCAGGCAAGAATGCTGGAGCAGTTTGCCATTTCTTACTCTAGAGGATCTTCCCATCCTAGAGATCAAACCTGCATCTTCTGCATTGGTAAGCAGATTCTTTACCACTGAGTCACCTGGGAAGCTCATTTATTTTTAGCACTGAATATTATTCCATTATTTGGGTGTACCACAATTTATTTATCCATCCTACTACTGAAGAGTACCTTGGTTGCTCCCAGGTTTTAGAATTATGAATTAAGCTTCTATAAACATCTGTGTGCAGCTTTTTGTGTGAATATATTTTCAGGTCCTTTGAGCAAATACCAAGGAGTCTGGTTGCTGAACTGTGCACGGTATAGTATGTTTAGCTTTGTGAGAGAGTGCCAAGCTGTCTGCCAAAGTGGCTGCACCATTTTGCATTCCCACCAGCAATGAATGAGAACTCCCGTAGCTCTATATCCTTGTCAGCATTTGGCGTTGTCAGTGCTTTGGACTTCAGC
This sequence comes from Cervus canadensis, assembly GCF_019320065.1. Lineage (NCBI taxonomy): Eukaryota > Metazoa > Chordata > Mammalia > Artiodactyla > Cervidae > Cervus > Cervus canadensis. The sequence goes on along the minus strand of NC_057413.1, from coordinate 5,399,787 downwards.
CATTCTAGTAGATGTGTAGTGGTCAGGATACAATCTTAAAGAACATTGTAGATATCTATTATCAGATTATGTTAGTACCAGAAAAAAATATTATGAGTTTCATAATTAACCTTAAAGAATCTGATTTTTAATTTTAGAATAAATCAGAAAAGCATGTGGAAAAGAATGCAATCACATATAGATCCATTTGACAGTAGTGAGTTTAATAATACCATTTGGTTAAACAGAAAATAAATCACAATTAAAATCTAATTAAGTTGAATCTTCAGCAGATAGTATTCTAAAAATATTAATTTTTAAAAAATTCTACCAGAAGAGGAAGGGAAATAAAAAAAACTTGCTTTAAAAAGTTTTCAGGGTGAGGCATAAGCAACTAACTGTTCGCTACAACAAGCTGAAATATATTATCTTGATAGACTCCACCCACAAGCTATACTGCTTCAGGGTTTTGTTTGTTTGTTTGTTTCTGCTTTATTTTATTTACAGGAATTCTCACATTGGTAGTTAAGGCAGAGATTTTAGAAGTCAGCATTTTCATGCCAAACAGTAAAATTGTTAAATGTTTAGCACAGTTTTAAAATATACACTATTCTCAAACCATTTCCAAGATAGAAGACATTTTTGCAGGGAGAAAGTGATTATTTAATTTGGCAAAACATAGAAATTTCCAGCTGAGGCACATTAAAACATTTTTACAATTGCCTCAAAGGCAGAAAATTTTCACCATTCCTTTAACTATAAAAATCTGTCTCTACTGAACAGAAATGACCAGTTTTTCCTGAAAAATGTTAGAGTACATACAGTTTTTATCCATCCAAAGACTTAATATCTTTTACCCACTTCTACAATTTAAGTCTAATGTTGATTTTCTTTATAATTATTATTTAATTTTTAAGTTTTACTTATGAATTAATAATTAAAACACAATCTCTCTATACTATTTTTAAAAAAGAAATGAGTTACAAACAGTATGCACTCAATAAACTTGATTATCCTTTTTGACAATGCACTTAGTTTCGGGTAACTTTAACATGAAACCAAATATATGAGAATGCCAAGATAGGAAATTTTGCATGGAGCTGAAACTTATATAACAAGAGAGTCAAATGGGAATGAATGAAATAAAAATAAAATGCTAAAAATGAAGACTCTCTTATAGTTTTGTCAACTGAATGGACAGAGCAAAGGAAAGATTCAGTGAATGCACAAATAAGTCAATAGAAAAGATCCAAATTGCTACAAAAGAAAAAGAAAAAAATGAAACAAAAATATAAAGATGCAAGTGAAATAAAAGCACATTCATAAAAGTGAAATGAAAATATAGTTTCCCCAAGTGCTGTGAGACAATAAAGAACAATCTAACATACAAATAATTGAAGTTTCAGAGTTGGAGGAATAAAAATGCATGACTGGTATTTCTCATTTCAGTTCTAACATATAAAAAGCTTGGTAGTTATTATTCCTGGCCTTACAACAACAAAAGGCTGGAAAGTGAAAAGTGTTCGTCACTCAGTCATGTTCGACTCTTTGCGAGTCTGTGGGGTCGCAAAGCCCGCCAGGCTCCTCTGTCCCTGGGATCTCCAGGCAAGAAGACTGCAGTGGGTTACCATGCCCTCCTCCAGTTGATCTTCCCAACCCAGGAGTCAAGCCTGCATCTCCCGCATTGCAGGCAGACTCTTTGCCATTGGAGCCAGCAGAGAAAGTCCATAGACAAGGCTGGAATAACTGAAAATCACCAACTTTTCTTAGGTCTCTCAGAGAACTAAAGAAACAGGGAAAACTGCGACCCCCAAATCAAGAAAGACAGATGAAGCTAGGGCATCACAGCCAAGATAAGCTGATCCAGAAGAGAAGTTGCTAGGGTTATGAAAGGTGGAAACAGTTTTATAATAATGTTTTTATGAATTGTTGGGGACTGAGTTTGGATTCGAGAGTGAGAAATTCCTGGGGGCTGCAATTTTAGAGGGGTGCTAAACTCTCTTGTGGTTTTGACCTCGAGGAACCCCTCCAGATTCGCACATTTTTAAAAAGCCAAGAGAAAATGTTCTCACGGCTTTGCCCGGGGGAAACGCAAACTTAGTGAACTATGCCAAGGGTGTTCTCCGTAACAACGATCTACTTGCCAAGGGATGCATCCTTACCTGAGCCGTATTCCACACGGAGAATAGGCGTTTCTGGGACTCCAGCTTCCTCCCTCCGTTCTGTCTCACCTCAAGGAACAAGAGCCAGGGGAGGACTGGGTGATGGTCACAGCTCCGGGGCAAAGGCCCCCGAAAAGGTTAGAGAAGGCTTCCCTCCCCAACAGCTCACTTCCATACGCACAGGTCTTCAGTATAGTAACAGGCTCTGCAGTGGGAAGAGCTGCAAGGCGCAGACTCTGGGTCAGGGTACACCAAGCTTTTTCAAGGCGGCAGGGATGACGACAGGGTCCTGGAAGACTCTGAAGCCATCATTCAACACAGCCCGACTCCTAGCCAGATAACTTAAAACCTCACTCTAAAGCCCTATTTCCCTCAGTTCCTATTACTTGATGAGTTATTTCTGACTTTAGGTGAAGATTGTTATAGGTAAGGAAGAACATAAGCTGAAGAGACAAGACAGAAATGAAATAAAGGCCTACACTACTGAGCCCAGAGACATAAAAGAAGAATAAAGCAATAATATGAACAACTCATCTCACTATTTGATAACTTAGATGAAATGGGCCGATACCTTGAAAGATCAAAACTACCAATTCACAAAATGAAATAGATTATCTGAATAGGAGTACATACCTTAAAGTAATTGAATCAATAATTAGTAATTCTCCAAAGAAGAAAACCCAGACCCTAATGGTTTCAATGGAGAATTATATTAAACACTTGAAGAAGACATGGCAGCAACTCTCCATAATCTCTTTGGTAATATACAAGCAGAGGGAACATTTCCTAACACAGTCTATGAGGCCAGGAACATCATAACAGCAAAAATATAAAAATATATCACAAGGAAGGAAAACCACAAGTCAGTTTCTTCCATGATCACAGATGCAAAAATGTCAACAAAATATTAGCAAATTAAATCCAGCAGCATTAAAAAAATGACAATACACCTCGACCAAGTAAGATTTATCCCAGGAATGCAAAGTTGAATTAACATAAATAATTAATTAATGTAATACACCATAGTAATAAAACAAAAGACAAATCCACATGGTGATCAGACTGATTCAGCAAAATAATTTGACAGAAAATGTAAGCTTTTCATGATAAAAACATGCAATAAACTGGTATTAGTTAAAATCATCTTTAATCAGATGAAGGGCATCTATGCAAACTCACAGCTAACATCATACTAAATAGTGAAAGACTGACTTTTTTTCACTTATAATCAGAAACAATAAATGTGATAAATCACACTGATAGAACAAAAGATAAAAATCACATGATCAACAGATGCAGAAAAAGTGTTTGACAAATTCAGCATCCATTCATGATAAAAACGCAACAAACTAGGTAGAGAGAGAACATATTTCAACATAATAAATTTCACATATGACAAACACACAGCCAACATCAAATTCAATGGTGATAGTTTCAAAGCTTTCTGTTAAAATCAAGTACTAGAAAAGGGTGCCCATTTCCCCTACTCTTATTCAACACAGTACTGGAAATCTTACACAGATGAGTCAGGTAAGTTAAATATGAATTTCCACAAGACTCAGAAATTTTTCTTCTGGGTACTTATCCAAGAGAAGGAAAGCATATGTCTCCAAAAAGACTAGTATGAGAATTGTCAAAGCATCATCATTTGTAGCATCTAGAATTCGGAAACAGTCCAAATGATCATCAATTGGGAAATATATAAACAAATTGGGGTATATGCATAACACGAAATACTATTCAAAAATAAAAAGTAATGCTACATTTATATGTGTAAAAACATGATTGAATTTCACAAACATGATGCTATGTGAAAGAAAGTGAAAGTCACTCAATCATGTCCGACTCTTTGCCACCCCATGGACTATACTGTCCATGGAATTCTCCAGGCCAGAATACTGGAGTGGGTAGCCTTTCCTTCTCCAGGGGATCTTCCCATCCCAGGGAATGAACCCAGGTCTCCCACCATTGGAGGCGGATTCTTTACCAGCTGAGCCACAGTCAAACATAAAAGATCACATACTATATAATTGCATTGATATGGAATTCTAGAAAAGGCAAAACTAGATAGTGAGAAAGAAGATAAGTCCTCACCTGGGATCAAGAGTGGAAAAAAGGACCAGGAGCAAAGGGGCAGAGGGAACTGAAGGGTGAGGGGACTATTCCATCCCTGATGTGGATGTAGTTAAGTTGTTGTACAAATTACCAAAATTCATCAAAATGTACACTTAATAATGTTTAACTTTAATATATCTGTAAATAATGCATTCATTTAAAAATGAATAAATGAAATATAAAATATATAACCTTTCATGCAAAAATCTCCACAGTCAACTGCACTTGCCTTCAGTGTGATATGGTGACAGATGGTCTAATGGATGAGAGCCATCTCTGTCATTGTGTTGTAAAGCTCAGAGCACCATGAATTATCTTAATGTTTAGATCTAATGTCAAAAAAGAAAGCAAGCTCTATCAATTATTTCTATTCGTCCTACTTACTTTACTCATAGTCTCAAATTAAGAAGGCCAAGGCCAAGATGTTCATAGTTGTAAATAGCAGTAGCCAATATAATTGATGCATTAGCAAGATAATGTGGCAGTCTTTGTAAGGAATACAAATATTTACCAATCGATTACGTACCTAAAACCTACTACCGGCAAACAGATGTGTGTGTGTCACTACATATACGTTGTAGTACGTGATATGTATGCTAGAGTGCTCAAGATATGGACTAATTTACTACTTTGGGAAATATTGATGATGTTTGAATTTTAATTGCGCCTGGATGGGTTGGTGGGATTTAACCTAGACAAGGAAGATCATTCGAGATAGAGGAAACATTGTGAGACAATGCCAAAGGTTTATTTCACAGTATTTGCCTAGGAAATGATGCTTTCCTTGATGTGGGTGAAGCAGAAAAGGGGAAAATGAGTACGTATGAGAAGATAGCCTAAATCCTGAAGATAAGCAGAATTGATTGCTGTGGTAAGAACATTGGAACTTCTGATGTAGGCAATGAGACCATGAAGCTTCCAGAGAAGGGTAGGCATACTCAACATGGTCAAATCCACATTCTCAGAAAAGATGAAGGATAAATTGCAGCAAAAACCAAAAATGAAATTAGACAGGAGAGTTAGGAGACTTGAATATGAAGGGCTACCATGGAAATGGGCAGTTTGGCAACTATGCTGATTAAATGAAATGTTGCAGGCTAGGAGGAAGTTAATGGATAGCTCAAAGATTTCTAATCTAGGTGAGAAGGAATGGTGACACAGTTGTCCAAACTAGAAGACAAAGAGAAAAGGTTTAGTACTGAGTTCAATTACAGCTAGGGTGAATTTGGCATTTGTTTGGAAACACAGTAGGATTTTAAAATAGTTTTCCTAGATCTCCAAGTAGAGTCAGGATGGAAATATGCATTCATAAACCATGTACATGTCAGTGGCACTTGAATTTGTCAGTGAATCACATAATCACTGTTTGCCAGATGAGGAGAGAAAAAAGAAAACTGATGGATTGTAAAGAGAGATCTGTTCAAGAGAATGTGTTAGTCACTTAGTCGTTTCTGACTCTTTGCAACCCCATGGACTGTAGCCCACCAGGCTCCTCTGTCCAGGGATTCTCCAGGCAAGGATACTGGAGTGGGTAGCCATTCCTTTCTCCATGGTATTTTCCCAACCCAGAGACTGAACCCAAGTTTCTTGTATTGCAGGCAGATTCTTTACTGTCAGAGCTACAAGGGAAGCCCAGATCTGGTCAAAGAAAGAACCAAAGAAAGAGCCTTAGAAGGTCAGAGCTAAGGGGAGTTCCCATTGCAAATAATGTTTCGGAAGCAGGAGAAAAGTTTCAGGAAAGAAGCCCTGGTTAATAGTCTTGTATGCTACAGAAAGTAGAAAGTGACTGGAAAAAAGACAATTAATTTATCAATTAGGACATCTTTGGTCTGATTAAAGAGATAAAATATACACATATGAAAAATTAAATAGCAAAGTAAGAAATGAATTTTTTAATTACATCTCATTTGATCCTATAGAGTTGTAGCTCCTAGCTTTAGACCTAGCTCTGACCTCACAAGTTCCTATTAAAATAACAGTGTAGTGCGTACTTTACAGAGTGGTAATTTTAGTCATTATCTTATTCTAGTAACAACACCAAGATTAATAAAATCATGAACTTAACAAAATTGAGGTACAGTACTCTTAGTTACTTTGCCAATTGATTAGACGTTCACTGTGATTAAAGATTTGTGATTAAAGATTTTCCTTCAGCAAAAATTAGACATCTATAGTGATGTACAAATCCAGAGGTTTTCTGTGTATTTTCTGTGTACACTTTCAAAGTTAGGTTTTCCCCTTTAGGTGAGAAGGATGCTGACAACATCCTCAAATTTTCCTAAAGGCTTGAATCCTATGTATTTTCAAGACATACATACTACGTGCTGCAAAAAAGGTATCTCGTAGAAAGGAAAAAGGATGAGGAAACAGAGAAATAATTAATATGGATGTGGTCCCACAAGTTCCAATGGCTCCCTCTCGCTTCACTCTCTATATCTGCAAGGCAATTACATTTATTCTTTTGAGTCTGTAAATAAACCCGTCATGTTAGATCCTGTAATTGTACTGCACACTGATCAAATTTACAGTCTTATTTATTTATTTCTATGTTAAAATTTCAAAAGCACTTGTGCACTGCTACACCGCTTCATTTATGTGCACACTGTTAGTCTGTAAAGATTAACGTTTTTAGTGATTATATTGCATTATGCTTTGTGTTTTCTAAAATAATCATAGACTAATTTTTATACATAAATGTAAAAACACTATTAAAATTGAATATTTATAATATATATTTAAGTTCTTAATTAAAACAGTTTTACAACCTTCTTAATGAAACATTATATTTCATTGACACTATATTCAGCATTTTATTGACAGAAGAAAATGTTGAAGGAATAAATACATTACTCAACATCCCCAAATAGTAAGATTCAAAATGGCCAATTGAGAATGACATTTGCCTCTCCTTGTCACAAGAAAATAAGAAAAGGAGAAGGGGGAAGGCAGGAAGGGGAGAGAGAGAGAAGGAAAGAGAAAGAAAAAGAGAAATTATACAGTTAACACAGACAGAAAAGAGACCGAGGAAGAGAAGGAAGAAGGAAAAGGAAAGGCAGTAGGAAGAAAGAAAAAATAACTTTGAAATAATAGTTTAGGGAATAAAAACTGCATAAATAAATAACAGAAAAATCAACCAGGATGGTGACTGTGAACATAAAAGAAATTGCATCAAATTTCTTGGAGATGAATAATGTGAATGAAATAGAAGAAGATGCAAATAGAGAAGGGTGCATCAAAAGATAAGATGGCAAGAATCCTAGGACTCGGCAGTATCCTCAGTCTTGAAACCAATAGAAAGAACAAATGAGCAAGCATGAGAAATGAGGATGGAAACAAGAAGTTAATTCAAGGTCTACTTAGGAGAAATTTCCCTTGTGGTTCAGCTGGTAAAGAATTCGCCTGCAATACAGGGGACTTGGGTTCGATCCCTGGGTTGGGAAAGGTCCCCTGGAGAAGGGAAAGGCTATCCCCTCCAGTATTCTGGCCTGGAGAATTCCATCCAGTTCATGGGATCGCAAACAGTAGGACACCACTGAGCGACTTCCACTTTCACTACTTCAGAGAATCTGGCCCTCCCTGTCTAACACCAGCCCCCACCCTTTCATCTGCCCTGGTGTACCCAATGCAAGAAGGAAATTTACCCTCAGGCAAAAATTGAAGACTCTTTTTGGAAGCTGATGAACAAACTAAACAGAACTGTAACAGCTAGTGTGGGTGGTGGACACAGTTACCACCATTTTCCCATCTGCTCACTAAATAAAAGCCAACCACTGGCCAAATGCTGCCTATGTTCACAGAGATCCCAGTCAGCTGTTTTACTGCTTGAATTTAAAACATGAATGGAAAATCAAGGAAGTTGTCCTAGCAAGAAAGAGAAGGACCAAGGTGAATAGAAAAGCTAACAAAAATTAAACAAGATAACTGAGAAAAATAAAGTTTTAGATACACTAATTAGTATCAGGGAGAGTCAAGAGGCTCTTTCATTCATAAATAAAAATAGGATACTATTAAAAAAGAAATAATCAAAAGATAAGATTTAAAATAATAATGATCAAAATTTAAAACTTGAATTCAAGGATTACAAAATAAAATTGAGAAAATCCATAGAATGTAATGCAAAAGACTAAGAAAAGACATTTAGAGAGAAAAGTCATGGCAAAGGTGAATGTCTGCATTTAAAAACCCAGAAATAGAGAATTTTTTAATGGAGAAAAAAATTGTCTAAGAAATAATAGCAAAAAAAAAAAAATTTCAGAGCAAGTACTTCAGTTCAGTCACTCAGTCGTGCTCTTTGAGACCCCAGGGACTGCAGCAAACCAGGCCTCCCTGTCCATCACCAACTCCCAGAGCTTGCTCAAACTCATGTCCATCGAGTTGGTAATGACATCCAACCATCTCATCCTCTGTCTTCCCCTTCTCCTCCTGCCTTCAATCTTTCCCAGCTTCAGGGTCTTTTCCAATGAGTCAGTTCTTTGCATCAGGTGGCCAAAGTATTGGAGCGTCAGCATCAGTTCTTCCAATGAATATTCAGGACTGATTTCCTTTAGGATGGACTGGCTTGATCTCCTTGCAGTCCAAGGGACTTTCAAGAGTCTTCTCCAACACCACAGTTCAAAAGCATCTATTCTTCAGTGCTCAGCTTTCTTCATAGCCCAACTGTCACATCCATAATGACTACTGGAAAAACCATAGCTATGACTAGACAGATACTTGTTGGCAAAATAATCTCTCCCTTTTAGTATGCTGTCTAGGTTGGTCATAACTTTTCTTCTAAGGAACAGGTGTCTTTTAATTTCATGTCTGCAGTTACCATCTGCAGTGATTTTGGAGCCCAAGAAAATAAAGTCTCTCACTGTTTCCATTGTTTCCCCATTTATTTGCCATGAAGTGATGGGACCAGATGTCATGATCTTAGTTTTTTGAATGTTGAGCTTTAAGCCAGCTTTTTAACTCTCCTCTTTCACTTTCATCAAGAGGCTCTTTAGCTCCTCTTCGCTTTCTGCCATAAGGGTGGTGTCATTTGAATATCTAAGGTTATTAATATTTTTCCCAGCAATCTTAATTCCAGTTTGAGCTTCATCCAACCCAGCATTTCTCATGATGTACTCTGCATATAAGTTAAATAAGCAGGGTGAAAATATACAACCTTGATGTACTCCTTTCCAATTTGGAATCAGTTTGTTGTTCTATATCCATTGTTCCATGTCCGGTTCTAACTGTTGCTTCTTGACCTGCATACAGATTTCTCAGGAGGCAAGTGAGATGGTCTGGTATTCCCATCTCTTTAAGAATTTCCCACAGTTTGTTGTGATCCACACAGTCAAAGTCCTTGGCATAGTCAATAAAGCAGTAGATGCTTTTCTGGAACTCTCTTGCTTTTTCTATGATCCAGAGAATGTTGCCAATTTGATCTTTGGTTCCTCTGCCTTTTCTAAATTCAGCTTGAACATCTGGAAGTTCATGGTTCATGTACTGTTGAAGTCTGGCTTGGAGAATTTTGAGCATTATTTTGCTAGCATGTGAGATGAGTGCAATTGTGTGGTAGTCTGAACATTCTTTGGCATTGCCTTTCTTTGGGATTGGAATGAAAACTGACCTTTTCCAGTCTTGTGGCCACTGCTGAGTTTTCCAAATTTGCTGGCATATTGAGTGTAACTTTCACAGCATCATCTTTTAGGATTTGAAATAGCTCAACTGGAATTCCATTACCTCCACTAGCTTCGTTTGTGGTAATGCTTCCTAATGCCCACTTGACTTCACATTCCAGGATGTCTGGCTCTAGGTGAGTGTTCACACCATCATGGTTATCTGGGTCATGGAGATCTTTTTTGTATAATTCTGTGTATTCTTGCCACCTCTTCTTAATATCTTCTGCTTCTGTTAGGGCCATACAGTTTCTGTCCTGTATTGTGCCCATCTTTGCATGAAATATTCCCTTGGTATCTCTAATCTTCTTGAAGAGATCTGACAAAACATGGTCCACTGGAGAAGGGAATGGCAAACCACTTCAGTATTCTTGCCTTGAGAACCCGATGAACAGTGTGAAAAGAACAAATAGTAAGTAATATCTTTTGACATTCACTGTCATTCTTTTCTTTTCTTTTTTTTTTACATACAGGCATGCAGAAGTTGGGCTTCTCAGGTGGCGTGGTAGTAAAGAATCTGCCTGCGAATGCAAGAGATTCAGTTTCCATCCTTGGTTCAGGAAGATCCTGAGGAGAAGGAAATGGCAACCCACTCCAGTATTCTTGACTGGGAAATTCCATAAACAGAGGAGCCTGGGGAGCTACAAGCCATGGGGTTGCAAGGAGTCAGACCAAACTGAGCCACTGAGCATGCACACACACACACACACAGGGGACTTAGACCCTACTGAATAAAATAAATAAATGAAGAAATATTTTTAAAAAAATTGAACCCGTAGAGATAGCACTCCCCTTATTCCTCCAGCTCACAGAGACACACCTTTTATTTTTTGTCTTTTGTTTGTTTCTAAGCCCATTGCAAATATAAATCAAGAAAGCAAGGAATAACAAGGAATAGCCCATTGGTATTATAACTGATAACTCTGGAAAGTCACCTAGTGCCATCCCTTTCATTAGCTCTTATGTTAAGCATGTTATCTCTCATGGAGAATGTAGAAACCTATTTGACTTGAGATCCTAGAGCCAGTAACAATTCCAAAACATTGGTTTGTTTAATCCAATTATTTTTTCCCCATGTAATAGGATTGTACATTCTCACTTATTGTTGTATGACTTGCCAATTCATTCTGTGATTAAAAAAAAATACATATACCTATCTCTTTGAGAATAGCGTACATGCTTTACTCAATTTTGCTGGAGTTGTTTGCTAACTGATACCTAGACAACCAACTTCAAATAGAACATGTATTTCATCTTCTTATTTAACAGACTCTAAAGGGGACCTCATAATCCCACCTCTTGATGCCCATTCCTTTGTGTAATCCCCCAACTCCTTGAATGTGGGCAAGACTTGTGATATCGAAAGATAAAATACAGCAAAGGTGATAGGACGTCTGTCCTATGACTGCCTTATTAAGACTCCATCTTATTAGCAGATTGGCTCTGGAGACTGTTTCTCTTGCTGGATCTGAAGAAGTTACTGGCCAGTATTAGGGTGCTCTTGCGGCAAGAAGCCATTGCTTGATACTGGTGACTAACGGAAGCTTCAAGTTTCTAGGTAGCAAGAGGTGAGGACCCTCAGACTGACAGTCACAAGGGAATGAATTCCTCCAACAACAACCTCAGTGAAATTAGAAGCAGACTGTTCACCAGGCGAGCTTTGACCAGCCCTGGCCAACACTTTGCTTGCAGCCTTGCAGGCACATTCTTCTAAACTATGCCTGGGCTTCAGAAGATAGTGAATGACAGGGAAGCCTGGCGTGCTGCTGTTCATGGGGTCGCGAAGAGACGCGATTTAGTAACTAAACAAGACTCCTAAGGTGATAAATGGGTCCATTGTTTTAAGTTTCTAAGTTTGTGGTAATGTGTTATAGTAATAGAAAAATCATACAGCAGAATCAAATCTAAAATATTATGTATGTGTGTGTGTGTATGTGTGTGTGGAAGTATGGAATATAGTACAGTGAACAGGATTTTTCAAAATTCTGTGAAACATACCTCTATCTATTATCTATCTTCCTAGAAACACACACAGAGAGAGAAAGAGAGATTAAATTTATAATCATTAGTCATTAAGCTCAATGACTTCCCACTTACGGTTGTAGAATTTTGCAGTGAGTGGATCATGGGGAACAGCAATGACAAGAGGCAAGGTTCTTGCCTTCCCCATACTGTCTTTTCTGATTGAATTGGTGACAACAAAATCAAAATATGTATTTAACAGCTATTATTTAGTATTGTTGACAGAAAATATTTCATAATTATAATTTCAAATTATAAATGATGCATAAGTCTCATTTAGAGATTTTTGCATATCTTGCATAAAACCTGCATTTTATAACTTGAGATGGTCATAAAGATTTTATAAAGACCACTTACTTATAAGTGAAAGCTACTAAGACTAATCTTACATTTTATCTTATAAATTAATATGACCGTGAAAAGAGCCCTCAATAATTATAGAACAACATCCGTTTATTTGGACAGCATGTAATCATCCTGGTATTTTCACTGTTTAGTCATTGTTTACTGATAACAAAAGTAATACATCAGGAAAGTATCTTTGAAAGTCGTTACTAGGGCATTTTAACAACATACCCCATTAAATGCACTTGATTTTCCATGAGTTGATATTTCTGCACTTTAGAATGTTGCAGACAATAGTCTTTGATGATTTTAATCACAGAAAATCAGAGGTATTTAAAGGACCATTGCTAAAGAAGAAAGGACAGATCTGCATGAGTCATTAGTTCAGCCTCTAAAATAGATCAAAGAGGCTTCCGAAAATGAACTGCTATTTACTGCTCTGAAGGCTGTCCTGGTATTCAGCTGACCACATGTAAACTCTCCCCCAGCTGTGTGACATGAGCGCTATAGTCACAAGTACTTATTGAGTTCTAGACAGGAGGGAAAACGCAATGCAACCTCAGTGGCACCTGTTGTTATCTTTCCAAAAATAATTCTTAAGAGTGTAACAGAATTTCATAAATCAATCATTTTTTAAATAAATTCATTTAAATTTCCTTAGCTCTGTCCTTTATAAGTGAATTTTTGACATTTCCCCAAATCCCCCAAAATAACAGCAGCAACAAAAAAATCCCAAGGAGTGTTCTGTGTTGGCACTGTTGCGTCTAATCCCATTGGTGTCCAAAACCAGTGATGTAATAAACCGATTTCCACTTATTACTGTCTTAATGCCATTGACTTTTATAGACTGAGCTTACATCTAGCAATCTTGATGGACTCATACACATTCTATACTTATCATTGATTTTATGGAGCTGGTTCCCTGTGTAGAAATATATCTCAAAAAATGACTATTTTTCGTTTTCCTTGCCAATCTTTATACTTTCATTTATTTTTCTTTTTTAGTTTCACTGGCTAGGATATCCAGTAGTATGATCAATGATAGGAGGGATTCATATTGTGTCGCCTTTAATACAGATATTTCTCAAATTCTGCCGTTAAGAACGGTGACACCTATTGATGTTTACTAAATACAGTTTGCTCAGATTATGAAAGGTCTCTCTCTGTATCACTTTATTAGGAGACTATTTTTATGATTATATGTGTTGTATTTTATGCATTTTATTCTTCTACATCTACTAAAACTATTACTGTTGGCTTGCTGTCTTTTTAACCACTATTTGGTTATAAGGTGAACCGTTTTAATAGTATAATTTCTATTAGGTTACATTTTATTATTGGAAATTATCTCTAGAATTTCCACTGATCTTGTAAAATTAAGTATGTAGATTTATTTATTTAGTCTATATTCTCAAATAGTCTGACTTAGGGATTATATATGGCTTGAAAACTTTGCAAAATTCCTCTGTAAAATCACCTGGTCACTTTTAGGGGTTGTGGGTAGGTCCACTTCATTCCTTAAATATATACTTGGGTATTCAGTTTTTCTACTTTTATCATTTTGAGAAGTTCTATTTTTCTAGGAAATTGTCATTTCATTTTTGCTTTTAAATGTCCTGGCATTAAGGTCTCCATAGCATTGTGCATATACATTTCACTCTCTTTGTAATTATAGTTAATTTTATTTTCATCTTAATATATTTACTTCAATTGTTTTTTGATCAGTGTTTCCAATATGACTATTTTCAGTTCATTCAAAGATTTATCTTTTGTGCTCCTGATAAGTTTTAGTATATATTTTATGTTTCTTTAACTATTACTTTAAGTTAATATTATTTCAAGTTATTCAAATGAATTATTTGTGTTCTTTTTTATAGTTTCTTGATATAGATGCTAGCATAATAATTTTCAGTATTTGTTTTCTTAATTAAATGCATTGAAGATACAGATTTTCATATAAGTGCTTGTTTTCCACAAGTCTTGAATTACATACTTTTGCTATCATTTAATCTGAAAACAATTCCATAATTTCTTCAAGCTTTATTCTTAACTGTATAAATTATTTAGAATGGTGATTTTAATTTTTAAATATAAGGTTATATTTCAACTCCCTTTTAAAAGTTGGTTTCTCAGTGAATTGTATTATGACAAGAAATGTGATCTACATAATATAATCTGACTGAAACTTCCTTTGTGGCCAATTACATGACAATTTTTGTAAATGACTCCGTGTGTAGTTGAAAAGAATGACTTTCTTTTGGATATGAGTCTGCATAGGCCTATTAGAGTAGGTTTTTTTAGCAAGATAATTGATTTTTTAAAGTATATCTCATTTAAGTTGCTTAACTTTCTGAAAGATAAGCACTAAAATCACATTTTTATTATGACCTTTTCAATTTTCTGTATTTTTGTTAACTTTTTTTTTTTACTTTATGTATCTTTGAGGCTCTGTTGTTTGACTGATGTTGATTCCTGTGTTGATATAGTTTGGGGCTACATTTTCCTTTTTATGAGAAAAAAGGTTTTTATTAGTTTCTGTATTGTTTTCCTATAGCTACTCTAACAAGTTACCACACAGTTGGTGGCTTAAAACAACAATGTAGTCTCCCCCAGTTCTGGAGCTCAGAAATGCAAAATCAGGCGTCGCTATCTAGTTGCTCTTCACAACTCCACGGGCTGTAGCCCACCAGGCCCCTCTGTCCATGGAACTTCCCAGACAGGAATACTGGAGTGGGTTGCCATTCCCTTCTTCAAGGGATCTTCCCCACCCAAGGATTGAACTTGTGTCTCCTGCATTGGCAGGCGGATTCCTTACCGCTGAGCCACCAGGGAAGCCTCCAAAATCAGTACTTCTGGGTCAAAATCAAGGTGTTGGCAAGGCCACACTCCCTCGCTTAGGGTTGTAGGAGAGAATATGTTCCTTGTAGCTTCTTGTGGCTGCAAGCCAGTAGACCTTGTCTTGTGGCTGTATCACTCCAGTCTCAACTTCTGTTCCCATTTGCCTCCTTCTTTTCTGTCTCTGTGTTAAATTCCCTCTACATTTGCTATAAGGATGTCCATGATGGCATTTACAGCTCACCTGGCTTGTTGTAGTTCAGTAGCAACTGACTCTTTCCTTCTCAATGGGGTACAGCATGATAGGCTTCCTTGTCCTTCACTATCTCCTGGATTTTGCTTAAATTCATATCCATTGAGCTGGTGACACTGTGCAACCATTTCATCCCGTGTCTCCCTCTTCTCCTCCTGCCCACAATCTTTTCCAACATCAGGGTCTTTTCCAAAGAGTTGGCTCTTTGCACCAGGTGGCCAAAGTATTAGAGCTTCAGCTTCAGCATCAGTCCTTCCAATGCATATTCAGGATTGATTTCCTTTAGGATGGACTGGTTTGATCTCCTTGCAGTCCAAGGGACTCAAGAGTCTCCTCCAACACCACAATTTGAAAGTATCAATTTTTCAGCTCCCAGCCTTCTTTATGGTACAACTCTCACACCTGTACATGACTACTGGAAAAAATCATAGCAGTGACCGTACAGACCTTTGTCAGCAAAATGATGTCTCTGCATTTAAATACACTGTCTAGGTCTGTCATAGCTTTTCTTACAAGGAGCAAGTGTCTTTTCATTTCATGGCCACAGTCACCATCCACAGTGATTTTGGAGCCCAAGAAAACTAAATCCACCAGCGTTTCCACTTTTTCCCCATCTATTTGTGATGAAGAGATGGGACCGGATGCCATGATCTTAGTTTTTTTAATGTTGAGTTTCAAGCAAGCTTTTTCACTCTCCTTTTTCACCCTCATATAGAGGCTATTTATTTAGTTATTAGCCTCACTGAATAGTTGCAGTCATAATTTCTCTTGCCTCTGAGATTCTGCATATACTGGAAAAAACCTCTGTCCACTGTTACATTTACTTGGATAACCCTTCAATGTCTTTCAAATCTTTGCTTAGATCTTACCATACTGCTCCAGGCGATATTTTTTCATTTTTCTATACCAAATTAAGAAGTCCTTATTTGTTACCATGATAATCTAAGCTTATTCCTCCTGTAGTCCTTAGCATACTTCATTAAACATTCCTCGGTAGTTGTCACTCTTGAATTCAGTGAAAGTGCCTTAAATAGCATTGCACTACTAATAGCAATAATCTAAGTTCAATAAATAGGAATTAATTGAATGGATGGAAGAACTGCTAGCCTAATTTTATTTTAAATCCCAATTTTGACAGCTAATTATCTATCCCTGAGAACATCGGATATGGTGAAGGCTTATTATTGTTGTTTAGTCACTCAGTCATGTTCAGCTATTTTTTTGACCCCATGGACTGTAGCCCAGCAGGTTTCTCTGTCCAAGGGAGTTCCCAGGAAAGAATACAGGGGTGGATTGCCCCTTCCTTCTGCAATGATGAAGTTTAAAAGCTCAGACATGTACAAAGTCAATGAGAGGAAGGGGTGAGTGTTGGAGGGGTCAGTGGGTGCTATGTGGATGGGAAGGTCCGCTACTTTAGTTTACATCCCATCTATATTGAGGATCCTATTACTTTTCTTTTGTCAAAGCTCCCAGGTCCGCCCTTACCTTACATACAGTTATAGCAAGTCAGGGGAAAAGTCTGAAACTGGAAACCAAGACACCAAGAAACTAAGATAAAGTGCTTTGGGTTCTAAAACCCTGGAAGATACATTTTCCTGGACTAGTTTGCAGCTTAAAGAAATGAGTTTGTGGCTCCGAGCGACAGGTAAACGGCTAGGCTTCATGAATTACAGGTGTACATACTGTTCCTTAGGGCCCAGAATTTAAATTCATACCACTGAACAGTTTTTAAAGGCTTTTACACATTATTTTGTTTGTATGCAAATGAGGACTGCTAATTTCAAATGAGTCTTAACCATTTATTTAAGCAGTCCCAAAGGATCTCTACTTGAAAACAATTTGCTAACAGTTATTTCAAGTACTAGAAGCACTCAGAAAATAATAAACTGTAAGTTTTAAATTAATTTAGTAACTTGGGTTTCCCATTCCAGCAAATTTCTATAATTAAAATGAATAGAAGAGTCTACTGCCCTTGCAGACTTTTTTTTTTTTTTAGCCTGAATTTAAGATTTTGAGTGGAAAGTGTCTTAGACACAAATGTGCAAGGTATTATGATGAATAAGCAGCCTTTACATACCCTGCCTCATTTGAGCCTGGCAGCTAGTATATGACAATACACTCAACGAGTGAGGTGAATATTATTAATACAATTATTTAAAAAATGTTTAAGCAACTTGCCCCTTGGGGAGAACTGCAGCTTGAACCTGTGACTTAGGATTTAACCATAGTGACTCTAAATAAACTATTTGCAGGATTGCCACATTGCATAATGCCAAGTGGCTCTCCTTCACATCATGAGATCATTCAGTGTTCCTAATTTGCTGACCATGCTTAAAACAATTGAAGCATTTACTGTCTTCCTGTAAATAATTTGTAGCAGCAAACCCTCAGGATTACTATTCTGGACTTGACCAAGGTCATTTGTACCATTCTCAGGATCCCACTATAACAGAATAGTTTTGTTTTCCTTTCTAGAGGGAGGTGGAAACACTGAACCATTGAATGCAATATCACTGATTCTCCCTGGATTCTCGATTTTAGGATGTTTGCATCAGAATTATAGGTCTATGAGTGGGAGAGATTTTATTTTATTTTATTTTTATTTTTTTTATTAGTTGGAGGCTAATTACTTCACAACATTTCAGTGGGTTTTGTCATACATTGATATGAATCAGCCATAGAGTTACATGTATTCCCCATCCCGATCCCCGCTCCCACCTCCCTCTCCACCCGATTCCTCTGGGTCTTCCCAGTGTACCAGGCCCGAGCACTTGTCTCATGCATCCCACCTGGGCTGGTGATCTGTTTCACCATAGATAATATACATGCTATTCTTTCGAAACATCCCGTTCAACTAGCACAGTCCCTAAGTCTGCATTTAAGGATGTTCAGAGGTACCTTCTAAAATGACTTGTTAAAATTTGCCCCAGTATGTTGTGGCAGAACCAGAACACATATACATATACACAGATTGGTCTGTTTGCTTACTCAAGATTTTCCCATAACACCTGGAAGTATCGTATGAGTATTTGTATTTTTTCAAGTTATTACTGGGACAAAGGCTTCTTCAGAGCCTTCAAAGCCTACTTAACTTCAATAAAATAAATGTGGCTTATAGTTAGATGTGGAAAGAGATATATTCTGGATAGTGCCGAGCAAAATAGCAAGTGTCAATAAATTTTTATTGGTGACTTGAAAAAGTAAAAATAATGAGTGGTATAGAAACATCCAAAATTATACATAAATGGCTTTATTACTACTAAATATTTCATGAAGTAAAAGTGTAAAGGAAAATTGATATCTATAAAGAAAAAATAGTCTTATGTTGAAAATTCATTGATAAAATCTTTCATGAGGATGCCAACTCTATTTTACATAATGTATGTGGGTTTACCATCTATGTAGAACAAAGCAGTGATTCAGCTAAATCACTTAACTTAGACATCAGCCTCCTCATTTTTAAAATGCAGACATTAAAAATCTTATCTCCAAGGATTGCATGGTCTTCTACATCTAGCCAATCAGCAACTGAAAATAGACACCACATAGAAGATCTCAGGGACATTTTTTGGGTCAGACCTAGAAATGGCATAAGTCAATTCTTCCCACATTCCATTGGTGAGGAGTTTCCATATCTAACAGGGTGCTGAAACTAACAAAGTGCACATTTTGTGCAAAAGGTTTCTTTACTATATATTAGTGAGGGCACATAATGTTAACTTCCAGAAGAGCCAGCCCAGAACATTCAGCATTTTAGCAAAATTGAGTTATCTCTTGCTCAAGTCTCTACTCAAGGTGGGAAGGACTGTTTTCTTACTTGCACATTCATTCAGGGACCTCGGTCCTTCCACCTACTGACTCCCTTCAAGACCGAAGCTGCTTAAACTCTGAAGTGCATCACAATCACCCACAGGGCTGGCTAAAGCATATCCTTGGTCCAACTCCCTGGGTTTCTGATTCAGTAGACTTGGGATGGGGTCCACTGGTTTTCATTTCTAACAGGTTCCCAGATAATACTGGTGCTATAATATTGTAAGTTTAGAGATTGGAGATCCTGTGTTTATCCTTGCGAAGCACACCCTGCTCCTTCATACGCTTCTACAACCATCCACCAAATAGCAGAGAGAGACCAGGGCAACATGGGAGATCTTGAGGATGCTTATGGGCCCAGGTCTAGAGGCCATATATCACTTCTTCTCACATTCCATAGCTTAGAAGTCATCATATGGTCACCACCTACCTAGATGCAAAGGAGACTAAACCTAGCAGGATGTCAAGGAGGGTGGAAAGCACACACATGTCAGCATTAGCAGTCCTAGCTCCACCTGGTGGGTGCACGTCATTAAATTGTTTATAGTAGCAGCAATTTATTAAAATTCCTTTTAGTATTTCTATTATTATTTATATAATTTATGATAAATATATTTAGTGTATACAGTATATGATAAATCCATTAATATATAATAAACTAATGTAATTAGAAAATAAATTAAATTATAGAGCTATTTCATTGTCATTAAAATTCATTCATCATCTGTTAGGCAAGGGAATCAGATTAGAATTGTCACTGATTCCATGAAGGAGCACACAATAGCACTGTAAACTGTGAAGCTACTGTTTGTCAACTTAAAAATATTCTTTGACCAAAAAAAAAAAATTTTTTTAAAGAAAAGTAAAGAAATTGTACTTTTTATAGGTTTCAATAAGAAAATAATAATAAGTACAAGAAGAAAATTGTACTTTTTGTAAGTTTCAGTAAGAAAAGAAACTACTCAAGTTCAGTAATTCCCTCAAGTGACTTCCATGACAGAGAAATCCATGTGTGAAATTAAACAGCATGTGTCATTCTGCTGAGGTTTTTCCATGGGTTGTATTTTCCTAAGTGTAATCTGAGCGGTTTCAAGTCAGTTTTCACTGCTCCCTGTATAACTTCTCCTATATTTATTTACTCGGAAATATATTATTCTTCATGTCATAGTGCCAAGAAATCTGGTTAGTAAAAATGCCAGATTCTTTTATTTGATTTTATTTGATTTCATTAGGGACCATCAGCCTAGCTGCTTAAGTGCCCGACTACCGTTCGCAGTTAAACATTCATTAAGGAATCCCCAGTGGGTTCATTTGTTTCACTGAGGTCCAATTACAGTGCCACAAAAGCGGTTTTTGTAGCAATTAGCTGATTTTTCCTGTTTATGTTCTGTCTCTTTAGGAAGAGGACTAGCTTGTGGAGGTCAGATTTTTAATTAGGCACGATTTAAGGCCAATAGGAAAACTGATAATTTACTAAATGGCTGTGGTGGCCTTAACAGCTCAAAGCAGAGGTAAATAACGCCACGGGGACCCCAGGACTCAGTCTTCCTGGCGTGCAGCGCTCAGAGCCCTGCAGTGTGAGGATAGATTACATGTTAAGTGGTTGTCATCGAAGCTAATGTGCCATACAGAGCACCGGTGTCTTAACCTCAGGTGCCATAGGGGTTAGTCGTCCACACTGTGTCTGCTTCTGGCAGCACCGCAGGAAAGAGAGGAATTCACGTGTATTTTATTGCCCCAAAGTTGGTCTGAGAGAGAAACGTTTGACAAAATAGTGCAAGGACAGAATTATCAGAAGGTTAGGGTGTAATCTACCAAATAACCCCGAATTGACACTAATTGCAAGGTTAACATTCACAGTATTCTGTGCACACTCTTATGGGCTAAATTATATCCTCTCAAGTTCGTAAGTTGAAGTCCTGACCTCCAGTACCTCAGAATGTGACTATATTTGGTGACAGGATCTTTAAAGAAGTCATTAAGGTTAAATGAGGCAATTTGCAGAGGGCCCTAGTCCAACATGACTAGTGTCCTTTTAAAAAAAAAACAATTAGGACACAGATGCCTATAGAGGAAAGACCACGTGTGGACACAGTGAAAGAGAGCCATTTGCAAGCCATGGAGAGAAGTATTAAGAGCCCAATGCTTCCCACACCTTGATTTTGACCGTCTTGTCACCAGGACTGGAAGGAAATAAAATTTCTGTTGCTTCATCCACCAGGTCTGTAGTACTTTGTTGCAGCAGCCCTATAAAACTAATACAGAGACCTAACAGATAAATATGTTATCATATTTTGATAATAAGCATGTATGATTCCACATATTCTCATTAATATTCCAAATCTATGGCATCACAGCAGCAGCAACGGTCTAGTCACTCAGTTGTGTCTGACTCTTTGTGACCCCAGGATAGCTTCAAAGAAGATAAAATAATTTGTATCCAGTTTTTGCAGTCCAGTTGTGTAAGCAAGAGCAGAGTGCTCTCTCAAATGACAAGTCAACTTAAAATTATTTCTGTGATCTTAAGCAAACCAACAATGGTGCTTTACATAATCAAAGAAGTCCTGCAGATTCCAGTTTCTTCCACTCCAAACTATGGAAAAGAAACACATTTTTTGGAAATTTAAGGAGGCAAAAAGAAATTTAAAAATTCAGTTGGAAGATTTAGACAGGCATGAGCCTGTGAGAAGCTGTATATGTTATTAAATATACAAATTTGTTAAATTTCTCATATTATTTTGGTTATTCCTTCCTTTCATATGTGAAGTCCATTTTTTGCCAAGTGGTCTGTCTCTTTAAGAATTTTGTCCTGTATCCTCAGAACAAAGTTATATCATGAGCTCCCCTACTTTTCATGATGGAACCACACTGCTAACTGAAGCCTCATCATCTTCTCTCAGAAGGAGTTAGAGAATTGATAATGATCCAACTGATACAGATGTATCTAGAGTTATTCACCTATTTGTTCAGTTATTCTAATTATGAATTTTAGCACATGTCTGTATGATCTGTTATATCTTTTTAAATATATGTAGAAAATATAGAAAAGTCTTAGGAAGAAGGGAATGGGTATTTGACACTTTTTTAGAAGTTTTCCCAAGTATTGCAAACCACAGATTTAAATGGAATCTCTTTTAACAAGTGACATTGAAATTATGGCAATAAGTCCAAGGATACTTGGAAACTTGCAGTACTTAGACCAATGTTCA
The DNA here is from genome assembly GCF_019320065.1 of Cervus canadensis. Classification (NCBI taxonomy): domain Eukaryota; kingdom Metazoa; phylum Chordata; class Mammalia; order Artiodactyla; family Cervidae; genus Cervus; species Cervus canadensis. Next base: position 5,377,412 of record NC_057413.1, on the reverse strand, counting down.
AAACTCAGTAAATACTTATGGGTTGATTTAAAACTGTTTTAATAGAAAAGAAAACTCATCCAGATCACAATATTTTGATATAAAACTTGGTAACAGAGTGACTGCTTTGGGATGATGCAACCCAAATGGACACTCTATGTGATATTTTTAAGGACTGCTAAATTTTCATTTATGAAATGACCCATAGCTTCTAAATTTTTTCTTTCTTTTAACACTTATTTTGGGGGTAATTTTTCTCTTCACATTTCCCTGGTAGGTTGTCAACTGTTACTTCCTATTAAGGAATTCACCCTGTTCTATAGATTTGCAGTTCACAATCACCAGGTCCTGGGCATCATCTAAAGTAACTAAAACTGTATTCAAAGTTTATCTGAAATAAGAGAAATCCTATTTTAAATAAAGATTCAAAACATTCTCTTATAATATGCTATTTAAATCTTGGTTATTTTGTCTTTTTGTTTACCATTTTGGGGTGTTCACAACACTTTTTAAGTTGGCTCAGTTCTCAATCATTTCGTACTTTCCTCAGAACAATTCTAGTTTTTCCTCATTGACCTGACATTATTATGAACAACACCAAGTTTAATGTAGGCCTTCCCTGGTGGCTGAGTGGTCAAGAATCCACCTGCAATGCAGGAGACCTGGGTTTGATCCCTGGGTCAGGAAGAGCCCCTGGAGAAGGGAATAGCAACCCACTCCAGTATTCTTGCCTGGAAAATCTCATGGACAGAGGAACCTGGTGGGCTACAGTCCATGGGGTCACAAAGAGTTGGACACATCTGAGCAGGCACACACATATAATAAATCATCAGTCAATAAATATATATCCAAGTTTCTAGGTAAATGTCCCTTAGGTCAGTAAAATATTTCAACCCAGTGAGGGTTTCATGGGAAAGTCGAGCATGGTTGCTTAAGTCTTGCCTGGAACAAACACAGGCCATTATCAGGATCTTCCTATTCCAGGGGGAGGGCCTGAGACGTACGTTAATTTCAAAACTCAAGTTCTGTCTGACTTGAAATTCTTTCCGGAGGGTAATTAATAAAAATCAGTCACCAAAGTCACTTTGTACAAACAATGAGTGGCACTAAATCCCCCATAGGCCAAAAATAAACATATGGCTTTCAGAGAACTCAGCTGACAAGGAAAAGGAAAGGGGTTCCTCCAAAGTTGCATGTAGAATTTGAGACCATAATCCTGTCTGCCTTTGTTTCGTCCAGGGCTTTCACTAGAGTTGCTTCTGTTATCACAAATACAGTCATTTTAGTTAGTTGGTCTGTTGGGCACAACTTTTATATCATTTATAAACAAAAGATGTCTTAGATGATAGCAGTTTTAGCAATCCTGGTTTTAAAAGAGCATACCTTCGAGCTTTCCAGCAATCCTTGTTGGAAGTGTAAATATAAACACATTTAGAAAGATTTTGCTGGTTTATCTAGGATACTAACAAGACTTCTTTGAATCCTGGATCAATCTGGCTTGCTTGATTCCTGTAAGAGTCTGTCTAGTAAGTTAAATTTTCCAGTAGCAGTCATTCCTAATGGAAATCTCAATAAACTTTCCTTCAACGAGTGTTAAAGTATACCTGAAGTAAAATCTGGCCAGCTCTGATGTCAGAACATGGGCTAAGGCTATTTAATATTAACCAGTAGTGAAACCCACATTTAAATTTCTCATAGTTTATAATCAAGTTGTATATTTTGAATGTATATGATTTTGACAAACTAGTATATTTGCTGTTAGGAAAAATTGGACATACACTTAGGGCTCTTTATATAGATATTATTAAACTGGCAAATTAAATACTAACAGGATATTTATCAAGTCACAATTATTTCAAGTTATCCTAAAGCTTTTCAACTACCTGAACTCTAGTGATGCAATGCAGATTTTTATAGAAAATGGCCCTAATCCTTAAGAAAATATTGAAGCCGTATATCAGGTTGAACTCAAGAAAAGCAAACAGCCTGGTGATTTTGTGTTGGTTTAACTTTTTCAGTGTTATTTCAGGCCAGATTTTCTTTTGCTTTTTTGTTATGGAAGGAGGAATCCAAGACAACAAATTACTAATTCTGTTATTTGCTTTATACATCAAGCCAAATTGAACATGTGTTTGTTTTTCTTTTTTTCTTTCTTGTAAATTTCAAATGGCCTAAATCATGTTCAAGGATGATAACCGTGAATTTCATTTAAAACAAATAAAATGTTGCATTAAAAAAATTGGAATAGAAAAATATTACCTATAAGCCAAGGTATCATATTCAGCATGTCGACACACCAACAACTAGCCCAAGCTGGCTTCTGAATTTGGGCCAGAGGGAGGGCTGGAGCTGCTCGGGATTCACTGCAGTCTGGCGCCACCAGCCCCTTAATCTAGGACCCCTCACTCTCTGCCTGGGCTACTGAATCTGCCTTAAGGGTCTCCTGGCATCCACTCAGCCTCCTCCACTTCGGATACATTTTCTAATTGTTTCCAGAGCGAACTTTAAAATATGCTAATTCGCTGAATGCTTTATTATGTTAACACTTCCCATGTTCCAAGCAGAAAGACCAAAATCTGGACCCAGCCTATGAGGCGCGAACTGGTGGATCTCTTTTCCTGCCATCTTGGCTTCATACCTGGTTTTCGTCCACACTGACCAGTTTCAGCTCCTCCACTGAGTCAGACTTCCCTCTGCTCCCAGACCGCGGCTCTTCCCTCTGACTGGGTGTGTGAGTAAAGGGTCACAGTTTGGGCAAACATTGGGAGCTTTCTGCTGCCGAAGGCTAGCTGCTACCGAACTCTGGCATGAAAGGATGTGAGGCAAGGACCGCTTCTCTCAGACTCCCCGGAGCAGCAGCTCAGCTCTTCCAGTTCCCGTCTCCCTAACCTTGGGATGGTTACCTCACCTCTCTAAACCTCAAGTTCAACACTCTTGAAATGGTGGTAACTAAAGTACCCAAAGGGCTTCCCTGGTAGCTCAGTTGTTAAAGAATCTGCCTGCAATGCAGGATTCCTGGGTCCGGAAGATCCCCTGGAGAAGGGATAGGCTACCCACTCCAGCATTCTTGGGCTTCCCTGTGGCTCAGATGGTAAGGAATGTACCTGCAAAGTGGGAGACCTGGGTTCGATCCCTGGGTTGGGAAGATCCCCTGCAGAAGGGAAAGGTTACCCACTCCAGCATTCTGGTCTGGAGAATTCCATGGACAGAGGAGCCTGGCCGGCTACTGTCTATGGTGTTGCAAAGAGTCGGACATGACTGAGCGACATTCACTCACTAACTCTCTCAAAGTACCCAAACCAAAGATTGGAGTCAGAATCAAGAGAGCTGATGCATGTAAAGCCCTCAGGTCATACCTGCTACAGAGTAACAATTCCATGCATATTGCTGTTGCTATTACAGTTACTATTACCCAAGTTCCAGCCAAACACACATCCCTAAAAGTCTCATAGACTGCAAGGACTTTATGTAAGATCCCATGTATAAATCAGTTCTGATCCTAAATTACATGCTGACACAGAAAAGGAACAATTTGGAATGCATAGGAGAGGATAAGCAACATTTAATTCAAAAATAAAATTAATACTGGACGAGAAATGGTAATTCTCTTGATCACACCTATCTCAGGGTTCCTTATTTCACTGTGTGCCTACGTGCCAAGTTGCTTCAGCTGTGTCCGACTCTTTGCTACCCTGTGGATTTAGCCTGCCAGGTTCCTCTGTCTGTGGGTTTCCCCAGGCAAGAATACTGGAGTGGGTTGCCATTTCCTCCTCCAGGAAATCTCTCCAGGGATCGAACCCACATCTCTTATGTCTCCTGCATAGGCAGGTGAGTTTTTTACCACTAGCACCACCTGGAAAGTCCACTTGTTTCATTAGTGAGGCAGTTAATATCAGACTCGAGATTCATACCACATACAGCTTTGATATCATCATAAACATCCTTCTTCTGAGAGCTCTTCAAAAGTATCCACGCCAAGCAGGCACTCTCTTATCACAGCCCAGCCTGGGTAATCTTTTATTTCTGTCTGGGTGTGGCTTGCATTGATGCTCCCATATTTTGAATTTCCTCAACTAAATATAATGAGCCAGAACTGATTCTAAATGCTCCTTGCTCTTTTGGATTGTATTCCAGGAAAATGATCGTAATACTTAAAATGGATTTTTCTCCCAAGAACTCAAGTTCTTTTCTCGACTGCAGATCTGGCCTCGGTTTGAGCAGTGCCCATAGTCTGAACATACTAGATTGCATGCCAGCCTTGCTGCCTTCCATGACAGAGCAAACCATTTGGCTAGTCCACGCCGGCATGGAGTTGGAACCTTTTTTTTAGCCTTGTGAATCTACGAAAATAGCTCTTAGCTGCATCTTTATTTCATTTATTTTTTTAAAAATGCCCTCACAAGCCCTCTTCTCTTCCAATTACCTTCTTATGAAGTATGGATTGAGTTCTCAGACTGTTGTCGGTGCAGCTGCCAAAATGACTGAAGGAAGGCAAATAAACCAGAATTGGAAGATATGCCAGTGCTCATAATGCCTAGGCTATGGACCACTGTGGCTCCACTGGAATGCCTCTTGTTTTCATCTCTTATGGGCCAGAGGTTTTAACTCCTAAGCTTTGTTCAGGCGTATGATTGCTGGTCTTCTGAATACATTGTGCATTTTAAGTACATGCAACACAATTTTTAAAAAATGTAGAGACTATACATGTAATCTATACAAGTGATATATACTTTAGGCTTCCCTGGTGGCTCAGCAGTAAAGAATTCTCCTGCCAACGCAGAAGACGTGGGTTACATCCCCGAGTCAGGAAGATCCCCTGGAGAAGGAAATGGCCCGTATTCTTCCCTAGAGAATCCCATGGACAGAGGAACCTGGTGGGCCATGGGGTCGCACAAGGCTCAGACATGACTTAACAAGTAAACAACAACAACAAATATATACTTTTAAGGAAATTTATTAATATTCATTTTAACATAAAGAAGAGTCCCTAAAAGTGGTTATGTAGGGCTATGCCTTTTCTATGTGTTTTAATTCCTCAAATTCTATGGACATTCCTTTCAGAACTCACCATGCAAGATGATGGTCATTCTTGAAGAAGAAATGTAATTTTTTAAAACACTCATACATGAGGCAAACACATAACTAATTTCGGGTACTGATGTTATTGATATATGCAAATTATATGCATATGTAAATTTTATAATACATATAATTTAACAGGTATGACTGATGAAATAATAAAGCTTTAATTACTTCTGACTCAAATTGCAAATAAAGATAATTCTAAAACTGGAATAGCAAGCAATGATATGGACAGTGGCAAGATAGGCCCTTCAAGGGGACTGTTCTATTCAATTTAACAAATAAGTCCGCTTCTGAGTTATGTGTTGTAATGCGAAGATAATGAACACACACCTAGTTTAGCTGAATGGACATTACTCATTTGAAAGTACTGATTCCAGCATATTTGTTTCGGATCAGTGTTATACGTATTTGGCAACATAAAACCAGGAGCAGCATTGTGTCATAGTTAAGAACATGGACTCCAGACTCAGACAGATGTGAAGCTGTGCCTTTGGGGAATCATCTACCTTCTTTATACTTCACTTTCTTCACAAATAAAATATGAATGTTTGCTGTGTAGATGAAGTGAGCTAATGTAAAAGACAGCTTAATAAGGTGTGTGGCACAATAGTAAATTTCCATTAAGTATGTTACTAGTAATTATAAAAAAGGCTTATCTCAGTTGATATTTATTTCCCATCATCAACGAGAAAATCATTTCAACACATCTAAGAAAATGGAACAAACTTGTCAGTATAGAAAAATATAATAGCATTCTACAAAAAATATTTAATTTGCTATAGACTGGGTCAGTTATTAATATATGTCATTAGCAAGTGGCCTACCCATGCCAGATATAAACTCTGTCATAATTTTAGTCTTTTATATTTTTAATTTGCTTTTCTTATTTTGTTGAATGTTGATTATTTGGGTCAGTTGGGATGGGAGAGGGGAGATAAGTATTTTTTGTTAAAAAAAAAAAAAAAGAGTGAGCTTAAGAAAGGCTTTACAGGTTTACAACATAGTGATTCACAATTTTTAAAGTTTATACTCCATTTAGTGTGAGATCGCTTATATGTGGAATCTAAAAAATAAAGCAAACTGGGGGGAAAAAAGCCTTTGAAGATATTCCAAAATAGCCACCATGGGAAGGGTTACAAGTACTATATTCCAGAATGTTTATTTTTCTTTCTCGCTGGTTTCAAATGGGTCAGCATTATCACTGAAACAAGAAGTAAACGAAGACCTATCTCAGATTACATCAGCTCCTGGGGCCATCAACAAAGTAAACATCAGTCACCCCATGAAAAATACAGCGATTACCTGTTATTGGACACCTGCAGGCCTGGCCTAGCCACCAAGTGGCACAGTTAATGAATCCACTTATTTCTAATACAAATAAACCAGAGAGAGAAAGTGGTCAGCCAAAGCTGAATCTGAAGGCAAGATGGTTAATAAAAACGCTCAAGGCTGACATTTCCTTTTTATTTGAAACATGCTTTTCTTGAGAACGACATGATCTTATTGATACAGTTTAGTAAGCCTCAGCTGATGTCAGGTTTTAAGTTCCTTTTAGATGCTTGTTCTTTTTTCTAAGCGAAAAAAAAAAAAAAAATCCAAAGGAAAAAATCTAAAGTCTATCATGGTTCCATAGCACAGAGACTAAATAGGAGAAAACACAATTTCTTTCGTCTTTAGTCACTAGTTAAAAATGATGATGTTTACAAGATATATCTTTTATGCAGAACAATTTGTCAAGATTTGCAAAAAGCCTTTAAATTGTTCATACCCTCTGCTTAAGTAATTCTACTTGTGGAAGTGTAGGTTAAGGAAATAATCAGAAATGTGTTTAAAATATATGGGAATGATGTCAGGAACATTTAATTTAATAAGTACAAATAGAATAATCTAAAGGCTTAAGAATAAATTGATTAAATAAATCATGACATGTTTTTATAATAGAATGTTATGATAGCTTCAAAGGCATTAGATAAAGACAGAAAATTCTTTTAATGTTAAATGAAAAAGGTAATATATGCAACAATAGAAATGATTTATATTCTTTTTATTTTGTTTTTGTCATCTTTTCAGAAATTTTTATTAGTTTTTATTAAAACACACAAATATATAAAGTTGACAAAATATTTGAAGAAATAATACATATATGATGTTAACATCAATTATTAATATCTTAGAAGGATGATATTAAAGGTGATTTTTTGACTTATGATTTTTCTATGCTTTCACGCTTTGTGTAATGAACGTATGTTTCATAAAGTTTCACAGGAAAACATGGTGTATGCCATACATCTTGGGGCTTCCCTGGTGGCTCAGTGATAAAGAATCTGCCTGCAATGCAGGAGAAGCAGTTTCGATCCCTGGGTTGGAAAGATCCCCTTGAGGAGGGCACGGGCAACCCTCTCCAGTGTTCTTGCTGGAGAATCCCAATGGACAGAGGAGCCTGGCAGACTACAGTTCATGGGTTCACAGAAGAGTGGAATGCAACCGAGTGACTGAATGCATGTGCATGCATACATCTTGGCCAGGAAATTATATACCCAAATAAGAATATAATTTTCCAGTCCCAAGACAGTGTCCCTTAGTTTCTGATTTTTATACATGGGTATTTTCCTGGTGTCTAATCTAAATTCACCATGATAGAGTTTTACGTATTTTCTCATCTCCTTCGCTGACATAAATAGCGACTAATCACCATCCGATGTTTAAAACCCCACATATTTGAAGACTTTCAGCTTTCTCTCTCTTCCTTAGGCTGTGTAATGGCAATCCTTTTAAACTTTTCCTATTGATCTTTTCTCATCTTTTCATCATTTTTGCATGACTACCAAAAACAATTCTTTAACTACAAAATTTGAGAAAAATCATGGAAAAAGTATTTGCAATCCTATAATGCCTAGCTAAGCCATAAAAGACCCACATTTCCCCTGCATTCTTATCCTTCCTTCCTTCCTTTGAAATAATTAAAAAGGAATTATAATTTCCTATTTCTCTTTTAAATAAATAACATCCCAAATTATTTTTCATAAACAGGCAATTGGAAACTGCTTTGGGATAAATTAGGATGTATATATTCTATAATGCCAATTCACAAATGTCACAATATAATAAATATTATCACATAGAGTTTCAAAATATATGAATACTTGTGTTATAATAAATGTAAATTTTTAAAATTAATTCATCATGTATATTGAATTCATTGATTCAAACATTAAATAAGAACATCCATAATTGGCACTTGTATTGTGTTAAATAATTATGACTCATAAATATTAATGGCATAAGTATTCCTTCTTTTCATCTGTTTTTTTTTTCTGTTTATTTGCTTTTCAGTATTTTGCTGTTAACTATTTCACGTTTACTATATTCCAGGATGTCTTTATGCCTCTTATATAACTTGATGTTTTTACAAAATCAAGCATTAGCCAGTAGTACAAGATATAAAAACATTATTGTGACTGAAGAAGAAGTGAAGAGAAGTTGCTCAGTTGTGTCTGACTCTTTCCGACGCCATGGACTATAGCCCACCAGGCTCCTGGGTCCATGGGATTGTCCAGGCATGAATACTGGAGTGGGTTGCCATTTCCTTCTCCAGGGGATCTTCCCAACCCAGGGATCGAACCCGGGTCTCCCACATTGTAGGCAGACGCTTTACCGTCCAAGCTACCAGGGAAGCCCGATTATGACTGAGTTTACATTTAAATACATTATATATGTATATATATATAAATGTGTATGTATATACACACACCGTATATTATACATTTTAACATAAACCTTTTCTTTCCACCAACTTACTTTGGTGAACATGCTTTGGCAAGTGTTAACTGCTCACTTGTGCCTGATTCTTGTGACCCCATGGACTTAGCCCACCAGGCTCTTCTGTTCATGGAGTTCTCCAAGCAAGAATACTGGAGGGAGTTGCCATTTCCTTCTAGAGGGGATCTTCCTGACCCAGGGTTTGAACTCAGGTCTCCTGCATTGCAGACAGATTCTTTACCATCTGAGCCACCAAGTAAATTATATACATCTAATATATATCATATTTCATAGCATATGATACACATGCAATTGTCTTTATGTGTATATAAATATATCACATACATATGTGATATATATGTGATACATGTATATAATTATACATGTATATAATAAAATATATTCAGTTTATATATAGCAATATATCATAGTATTTATTTAGATATAAATAAACACTTTTCAATCACTTTAGAAAGATATATGAAGGAAATTCTAAGTTTTAAAATAAAATAAAATAATGTTCTTTTCATTCCCCCCTGTATACTCTCATGCTTCACAGATATAAATTTCTAGTATGGTATAGTCTAATCTACTGAGTTGATTGCATTTTAAATATCTATAAAAAAAGTTCTTGAATTAGCATATTTTCAGTTTTCCATTATTGCTTTTCCTTTTCCAGAAAGTAATGGGCACATGTCAATTACTTCTGCAAATCTAGTTTTTTTGCAACTATCTGTATGGATATTGAGCTCATTAATAATTACTGTTTTGTCTATCTATAATTTTGCTTTTATTATAGCTCGTCTGAGTCTCACAGGCAGTTCCCATATCTCTTCAACCTCATACAGACTGGCTTAAACACTTTAGATTCAGTAAAACGGGATTTCTTATGGTTGTGCTTGCGTTTTTCTCCCCGGCTGTCATTCTACTTGGATATAATTTCTTAACATAACCTGTTGAAGGAAAGTCCTTGTGCCCCAGATCCCACTTCATCTTCAGGGCAGTTTGGGGCTTAACTTGAGCTGCCAAAGGTGCAAAGCTTAATCTAATTTAGGGAAGTGGTTCTTTGTTTCTCCCTAACTAAAATTCCAGTTGTGCAATGTAATAAAAGGAGTCATAGCAGCAAGAAATGGCCACGCCATGCCTGTAGTAGCAGTGTCCAAACAGGCACATTCTAATAAATTATCAATTTACACAAAGGACAAAACAAGAAAAAGAAAAATTCTCTTCAGAAATGCTTTCTTAATTTGAACATGCCAAGTATAAAAACTGTTACTCACATATTGAAAAATCCAAACCTACACTCTAAAAACTCAGGATAATATTTTGAGTTCTGTGTCTCCTCTTACCAAAGATTACAGAACTATTACCTTAAAGTGAAAATTAAAGTTAACGTGTTTCCCATAATTTTACATCAACATCATTTTATCCTAACTCTCCAACAACTGACTGCCTGGGCTTTGAGGTCAGATCATGTTCTCAGTCCGTCCTGCCTCACGAACATTGAGAAAAGTTATTTGATTCTCTGACTCTTATTTTCTCTGCAGGAAAATTGGCGGTGGTGGTGTCGGGAGGGGGGCGGCGGGCGGGCAGGGGGGTGGGAACACACAACCCATAGGATTGGATGTGAGTTTTACCAAGGAGTATATGTAAAGTGCCTAGCAAAATCATGGCTTTAAAACAAAACTTAGTTCTCTTCTTCCGTTGTTTTGCTTTCTTTGCCTTCTGTTTGGGGCATATGTTTTCTTCTTTATTGTCAGTTACTTTCCTCAATTAATAATCAGCACATTAACTTTAAAAAAAGGAATAAATTCCTTTAAACATTAGAATGGAAACACTTGGGAAAGATCACTCATTCTCTCTGAAGAGATTCATTTTCAGAATAATTGGAATACAGCCTCATTAACTATTTATATATTGTGATGCAATTATTAGGAAGGGAACTTTTGTTTCCTTTTTAGCTACAGAGTTAGGTGATGTGGAATTTTTTAAAAAGTCAAATTTCTCAAATGTAATTTTTCTGTGGAATAAAAAAACACACAAAGAAATGTCCACTGTATTACACACTGTGTGTATCAATATAGCATATAGAAATAAAAACTGGGAAAGTTAAGAAAAGTTGTTGGTAGGGGCAGGAACCATGCAAATTAAAAGTCTTATTTTAGGAGTTTCATGTTTTTAACATTTTCATAAATTATTTCTGCTTGTAATCACAGTTCCTTGGTCTCTCTACCACACGATGAGTTCTCTATAAAATTGACCTCTTAGCAGAAACTGAAGTTGAATACACTGTTGGGAAGGTTATTCTATGATGTCAGTCTTCTGTGGAATTTGACCCCTCAAATACATTCTTCCAAGTTTTGTTCCAATTTTTATATGTGTAACCTTAAAAATCTCATTCATGTTGCTCAAGTGGGAATAACTCATTTTTTTCAGTCACTATCCGTTGTTACACAGGTCATAACAACAAAAGCTTCCATCTCTGTAAGTATGGGATATAAAGTAAAACAAACTTGATGAGTAGCTGAGCTACTACGCTGTTGCTTTGAGTTCCTGTCTGGTAGTACCAAGAGATACTTTCCTATGGACCCTCAAACCCATCACAAGCTATCATTTAAGGATAAGATTGGAGAGAAGAAGGCATTCTCCAGTATATGAAAGAATACAACTTGTAGTACCCTGAAGTAATTGGCCAACTCATTAGAAAGGACGGTGATGCTGGGAAAGATTGAAGGCAGGAGAAGAGGACAACAGAGGATGAAGTGGTTGGATGGCTTCACTGACTCAATGGACTTGAGTTTGAGCAAGCTCCAGGAAATGGTAAAAACAGGGAAGCCTGGCGTGCTGGCGTCCAGGGGATCGCAAAGAGTCAGACACGACTGAGCAACTGAAAAACAACCCTGAAATAAGGAGCTCTCTGTACTCAAAGTAGGGATAGTCACAATTCTGATAAGGAAACTGAGAGAGTACAATTCTTTCCCTCTGGAGACCACTTTCTATTTTGATCCCAATAAAAGAACAGGAAAAAGAAAAAAAAAAAAAAACTTATAATTTAGACACTTCTCATTTAATTCTTGGCATATTTAGCTTTCTTTAATCACATTGTCTAGGTACATACAACCCAAATTCTTTCTGAAATCTCATTATCTTCTGGGCAAGGTATTTATTTCTTTTGTTCTTTTGCCTTCTTGATTTCTTGGTTCTTTTCCTGAAATCTGATGGTTGCCAATGTGAGTTTCAAAAAAAGGAAACTGACTATATTCAGTTCCAGAGACTCACCAGGATCCCTTTTTTCCTCCAATATTCAAATCCATTTGACAAGTTTTTGCACTGATTCTTTGAATACCCTTTTAAGGTAAGTATTACTAACTCTTTTCTAGATACAATTAAAAAGGCAGAAGAAGAATTACATTCTTTCAGTTATAATGGTTGAACAGTAAACAGAATGATGTTCCCGTCTCCTGAAATTTTAAATTACTCTATTTCCTTGCTAGTCTAGCAATTTTGCCTTTTCCATTTCCTATATAAATATTACCTTCTCTTTTAAAAAGCAACATAAAATATACATAAGACAGTAGAGGTCACAGGTCAATTAGTTGCACCATTTTACAAGAAATAAACCATCAGATCATAGGAAGGAAAACCATTCTTATTTTTGCCCAAAATTGTTAAACACCATGCATTTGAAATCTTTGGCCTGTAACTGAAAGAATATAGTTTTAATTTGCATTTAAATAAAGCAAATTTCCCACTGTAAAGAATTTTCTTTTATTAGTTCCCATAAGCAAGATGGCATTAAAATGCATAGCCTGCTTAAGTTGGATGGGAAGATAAATCAGAGGATAAGCAAGGCAATATCAGGAAGAAAAGGAAAGCTACTCTAGGTACATCTAAATAGCTAACATTCTGAATTCTGACTATCAATTAAAGAAATCTTAAGCCTTAAGAGATTTCTATATACAAAAACTATACTTTGAGAAGATGCAATAGTATCCTAATTAATACCTCATTTATTATTACCTAGTATCTATACTATTTTACCTTATTTACATACTAATTATAAGCTAACTGTCTACAGTGGGCTTTCCTGGTGGGTCAGTGTTAAAGAACCCAACTGCCAATGCAGGAGGCTTGAGTTCAATCCTTGGGTCAGGAAGATCTCCTTGAGAAAGAAATGGCAGCTCACTCCAGTATTCTTGCCTGGGAAATCCCAAGGACAGAGGAGCCTGGTGGGCTGCTGGACATCTGGTGGCCCATGGTGTCACAAAAGAGTCAGACACGACTTAGCAACTAATCACCAACACAAACTATCTACAGTAAGCCCCCTACACGTGAATGAGTTCCATTCCAAGCGTGTGTTAGCAAGTCCAATTTAAGTCCAACAGAGTTAGCCTAGGTCCCCAAATAACACAATAGGCTATATAGTACTGTATTTTATTAGGTTTATAATACTTTTTGCAGAAATAATACATAAAAAACAAACACACACAAAAAATAAAGAAAACAATTTACCTATCTTGAAAAGTAACAGTAGTCTAGTACAATAACTAACACACAGGGAATGACTCACCTGTCCATGGGATTCTCTAAGCAAGAAAGCTGGAATAGGTAGCCATTCCCTTCTGCACAGAATTTTCCTGGCCCAGGAATCCAACCTGGGTCTTCTGCATTGCAGGCAGATTCTTTACTGTCTAAGTCACCAGGCAAGACTATGCAACCCCCCCAAAAAAAAACAAAACAGTAGGGTAAACGTGGCAGATGCTACTGACATCATGTTACCCATGAGGCAAGTGAGTATCTTTGTTTTGCCCAAGTTCGTGGAGCGAGGAAAACGCAAACCATGTGCAGTGCCATTCCCAGCAAGACAAGGGCCACCACTTCCCGACTAGAGTCAACACAGTTAAATTGCCTATGCTTTCACTCAACACTTATTTTTTGAGCATCTTTAATTTTTAGGAATGTTTATCTCTTACAGATGATCCTCCTTCTCCTCAGGCTTTCTAGATTGCTGAGAGCAAAGCCACGAGAATATTTTGTCCTCCATGTAGTTGTACAGACAAACTTGCCCCAGGTACCAACAAGTAGGAAGTTGACCTGCTCAGTGATCATTATTCATTTTAAAGCAAAAAATTCCATGACTTTTGCCCTTGAATTTTCTACATATTCACAGTAATCAAAGTTTTAAGACAGGTTCCCGGGACCAAAGACTTCTGAAAGGAAAAAATAATTAAAGAATGTCCAGAACATATTTTTATATCAAATAAACATCTGAAAAAAATAAAGTTTCCAAATGACGTAGTTTGCTTTCAAATAATAAAGTATGACATTTGTTTTTCTAAATTCAGGGGCTTAGAAATTTTGTAATTGATTGGACCACAGACATGATTTGTTGCATGTAATTATCATAAACTTTGTCTCTGTTTCTCTCTCCCCACTCTCCATCTCTCTATCTCTTTCTCTCTTTTCTTCCTGTGGGATTTTTTTTAGGGTTTCTCAAATTATCAACATAAAGACTTATGAAGTAAGAAAAATGAATGCATTATTTAAAATTGTTATTTGTTTGCTCAAAATGCATTCAACAAAAATATTCAACATATATCTATGAGTAGTGGTGACTAAAAAGATAGCTCATGTTCTTCTTGAACTTCAGGGATTTGTTTAACCTTCTTAGGACTCAAATAATAAACCTACCTATCTCAAAGGATTATTGTGAGGATATTTGAGAAGATTTAATATTGTGAGACTTAATGCAATGTAGCACATTGTAGTATGGTTTTTAGCATATGCTGTCCTGTGCTTCGTCACTCAGTCTTGTCCGACTCTTTGCTTCCCCGTGGACTGTAGCCTTCCAGGCTCTTCTGTCCATGGGGATTCTCCAGCCAAGAATATTGGAGTGGGTTGCCAGGCCCACCTCCAGGGGATCTTCCCAGTCTAGGGATCTAACTCAGGCCTCCTGCATTGCAGGCAGATTCTGTACCATCTGAGCCACCAGGGAAGCCCTTTTAACATATAGCAAGCTCTTAATAAATTCTACTACTTTTATTCACTCTCTACAGCAATGAGGAAATAGGGATGACTAAGAAGCAGCAAAAACATCTTGGTAGAGAAATAATGTGTTAAATAAAATAAAATTTTAGCTTGAATTATGCAGATCATTTTCCCCTTTCTGTCATATGCTTTAAAATATAAATCAAAATATCTTAAAATTGAGCAAATCTGTATGTATTTTAAAAAGTTAATAATGTTATCTGTATGATTAACTGAAACAAAAATTTCATTTATCTAGGTATTTGGAACATTGTAAATGTTCACTAAATTTTGTTTTTGTAGTTGTAATATTATAAATACCTTTCAAACAAAAGGAAGTATTTGGCAAGATCCATTAACATCAAAGTCATAACCAAGTTTCCATGTTAACCATAGGCTATAATTATCTGGCCTATTTGCCTGCACTCTGCTAATGAGGATATCTTAGGTCCAGTTAATGTCACTCACCAGTTTGCTTTTCTATGTTCCTTGTTGATTGGCAGTAGCCCAAGTCACAACCAGAATGCAAGTGAAAATGAGGCCAGAGACCTGTCCCCTGAGTAAGCTGGATAAGTAATGAGTATTTTACTGTTACACCCAAGTGGAAATCATTCCAGTTCAACGCTGCTCACATCTCTTGAGAGCTTGCTGAGCCAAACACTATGATCCATGCTAAGGATTCAAACATGAATGAGCTATTTTCCCTTGAGGTATTTATGGTCAATTAGGAGATACACATATGAACAGATAACCACAGACAGCGTGTGCTAAACTTTATGATGAAGTTCCACACAATACGCCGTGTATTTCGTATCACCAGGGGCGTGTGGTAGAGACATGTGTGGGTAGGGGGCAGGAGGTAGGCTAGCAGAGAAGACCTCCTGGAGAAGATAAAACTTTTCTTTCTGGAGGAAATGAGACAACATCACTCATACATGCATAGAGGTCAAACATTAATTGTTCTTCTCCAGCACACTTTCCCAGTATTTGAATTTTCCATGCGTAAACACCTATCAATTTACAGAATTTCATGGGTACCACAAGGGGCACCGCCCAGACTCAGAACAGAGATTCCATATTCTAGATTAGTAGTTGCACAAACACATAGTGGTATAATACTTTGTGCTTATGGTAGAATGTCTACTGGGTAAGCCCACAAAAAGGCAAATATATTTGATTTTCTTGCTCAGAGAACGCATCAACTTGGGAGCGCTAACATGTTTAAACAAACATGTGTACCTAGACTAGAAAATAGAAACAAAAAAACTGGCATATCAGTGTCTATCCTTACAAAAAAGAGACTTCATTGTAAAAAGTACCATCAAATTTGTTATAACGAACTCATTTCATCATCTTGGTTTGGCAAGCTTTTCTTTTCAGCACTGTATGTACTGCATACAGATGATTAAGAGATGAATCAGCTGTGTCCTCTTCTCTCAAGGAGGTCACTGTCGGTCAGGCATAGCATTGAATAAACACCCCCACACAAAAAAGCACAAAGGTTTTGGTATGAGAGGAATTCAGGAACCACCTCATCCACGCCCTTTGTATCTCCAGGAGGGCACTGAGGAGTTACTGCTCGTGAAATCTGCATCTTCCATTCCTGCACCTGAGCTTGCTGGCGTCTGCTTCAAGCCTGTGGTCAGATTAGTGCTCGATTATGGCTGGCTTGGATCTGTAGGAGTCCAGTGATTCTCTATTAAGACATCTTTTGCTACTAGGAAAAAACAAATCTACACGGGGCGAAAGCAGGTCGTTACGGTACTACAGGTCATGGACAAGGACTGCATGTGGCCGTTTCCAGCTTTCAGCACAGCCTGTTGATGGCAGACAATTATCACAAGTTGTCTTCAGAATACAGACTATACAGCTGAAAGAACTGCTTGTACTAGTATCTCTAAGTTGTTAGACCTCTGTGTCTGAATATTAGGTGTTTGTCAAAGCATCTTATTTACCGTACATGAATAGCTCCTGCAAGTTCTAAAAACAGATTTTGCCTTTTAAATACGCAGGTGTCCGTGTAATTCTTAAAGCACTTGCTGAGATTTAAAACCCATTTTATCCATGTTTGGCTCAGATTAACAGAAAGGGAGTTTAGGCTGAACTAGATGAGCATGTAGTCTTTAAATACCCCTCAAATCTCATTGATATGATAAACAGATATATGATACTAGCTTCACTGATTATGGCTAGATGATATCAAAACAATTTTCTTCCAAGAACTGATTTGGCACTCATTGATATGGCCCATTTTGTCTTGAGGGAAAAAAAAAAATATATATATATATATATATGTATATATATATATGTTTTAACCAACCAAAGTTCCTAAAAGTCTACGGGGGCAGAAAGCCCAGTGCTTGGAATCTCAGGATTTCCAAGTGGTGAATATTTCCCTCAACTCTGCTTTTCTGTCTGTAGCAGTTGTCAAAAATAATCGACTCCTCTCAAGTCACACGGACAAAGAATGCCCTCAGAAAAAAAGGGAACAAAGGAGGATGGTAACCATTCAGGTGACCCGAGTAAGTACATGTGATGAAATGGCTAAGGAGAGCAGCCAGGGAACAAGAGAAAAGGTGTCTATTTCCTGACCTGGCTGACCCTGACGTCAGGAGACCATCAAAGCAGCTTCTTCCACCAGAGTTCGTTTAATACCAGCTACCCTCCTAGTTTTTACTCTCTTCTTTCCTTTTTACTCAGGGTTAAGTGAGTTTTCTATAAAAATACAAAGAATGAATAACCTTCACATGTTTACAATCTTTAATAACATATTTCTATGGCTCCTTTCTACAGTTGGATACAGGAAGGTTTTAGTTTAAAAATCAAGGCTTTTTTTGCATGATTAATTTAGCCTTAAATTTTTCTTCTCTATTTACTTATTAATATTTACCACCTTCCCTCACTAAACTGAAAACTGTGTGAAAAGAGAAACCCTGTCTGTCTTCTTCCTTGATAAAATTCCAGATGGAATCTTGCTCAGAGGAAGGCTGTCAATAAATATTTGCTGAGTGGGTGTAAATGAATGAATAAATTCATTTACCTTAATTTTGAAGTGTGTCTTTCCTGATTTTAGTAATATATCCTACCTTTCTCCCCACAGAATATAGAAGGTGCTAAAGTACTAATACCAAATTTTCTTGCTGGTATATGTTGTAAACGTTCCGTGTGCCATTCTTAATGGAGTATTACAGTTTAAAAGATACTGCAAAGAGTTATGACCATAAACAAGCCTTTGGAGGTCAAAGTAGAGATGTATTTTGCATTTTCTTATGCATCTCAAGTACAAATTCCTTTGCATTTGCAGAGAAATTAAAACAAAATCATTTAAGAGCTTGATTAATTTTTAAAAAGATTGCCCAGGTAATTGAAGTATTAAACTAATTGTGCAAATAAAACTGTTGAAAATGGAAGATTTAGCTATTTATCCTAGAGGTAAGCAAAGGCTGCTTGTTAGGTTAATCTTCTCTATTCCCTGAGCTCACCTTATTTTTAAAATTTATTTATTTTTAATTGGAGGGTAATTGCCTTATAGTGTTGTGTTGGTTTCTGCCATGTATCAACACGAATCAGCCATAGGGATACATATATCCCCCCATTTTGAACCTCCCTCCCTCCTCCCACCTCATCCCACTCCTCTAGGTTGTCACAGAGCACTGGGTTTGAGATCCCTACTTCCCACTAGCTATCTATTTTACATATGGTAATGTATATGTTTCAATGCTACTCTCAATACGTGCCGTCCTCACTGGAAAAGACCCTGATGCTGGGAAAGATTGAAGGCAAGAGGAGAAGGGAATGACAGAGGATGAGATGGTCTGATGGCATCACCGACCTGATGGACATGAGTTCCAGTAAAGTCCAGGAGTTTTGGTGATGGACAGGGAGGCCTGGCGGGCTGCAGCCTATGGGGTCGCAAAGAGTCGGACACGACTGAGCGACTGAACTTCTCCTTCCCCCACTGTGTCCACGAGTCTGTTCTCTACGTCTGTGTCCCCTTTGCTGCCCTGCAAATACGTTCACCAGTACCATGCTTCTAGATTCCATGTGTATGTGTTAATATGTGATATTTGTTTTTCTCTTTCTGACTTACTTCACTCTGTATATTAAGCTGAGCTCACCTCTTATCCCACTTTGATTTAAGTTGATAGTTGTTCTTAGGGCAGAATTTTTCTCTTTTCCTGAATACGGCCTGAGTTTTCATATCCAAGACTCATTCCAAATGTCAGTTCAGAAACCAGAAAACAGATACAAGAAAAGTCTAAAGAATATTTTATAGAAGAGGGTGGGATCTATAATAAGCCAAATACCCGGAGGCCATGATTCTGCACCCGGTTCTGGGGTTAAATACCAACCAACTGTGAATGAAACCCAAACATCACAATCACCTTCTTCCACTTGTCCTGCCTTGGGATCTGGGGTGACAGGAAAGGCTTCCTAGCCAGCAATTCACTATGTGGTGACATTTGACAATGATGCAAACTCAGGCAAATGCCTTGGGTGATTCCAAGATGCTAAGGGAACCCTCTTTGAAGCGATGGAGGCTAGGATAAAGATGGGCATTCTCCCACATGTGAGTCAAGAAGGGCCAAAGAATAGGACCTAAGACAGACAGAAACAGTTCTGAGTGATGTTCTGTCGAGTCTGCCGAAAATTCCCACTTTCAAGGCCAGGAGGATACTGATTAGAAGGTGCTTCTGCTGTTCATAGATCCTAGCTGTCATTTGCATAAAACTGACATGCCCGGAGGGCCCAGAGTCAGCATAATATCATCTTCTCTTATTCTCCACTCCTTGGAAAGGGTCCTATGTGGGTCATGCAAGTTTCCCATACCTGATACAGCAACTTTCCATGAAGATCCCTGCACATTACCATGAAAGGGGAAATTTTTCTTTTTTTTTTTTTTAGAAATACAACTTCCTGAACCCCATTCAGATGTTTGCCTTGGTGGTTGTTAACCAGATTTCACTTCAGAATTCCTGTGGGATGTTACGCACACAGACACCCCTGAAGCTTCCGGCTCAGTGAATCTGAGGGAGGGACCAATGGAGGGTGCCACATGGCTGAGAAATACTGTTTCAAATCACACACATACCAGGGAACATAGAGTCATCTCACAGAAATATGACCAATATTTCAAGATGAGACCTGGTGAGATAAATAGCACAATAGTGAACTAGAAGACAGTTTCATTTATATAATGAATTTATAATAAATTTTTTTCATAGTAATCCTTAGTGCGGATTGAGCACCCACTAAGTGTCAAAAATCACGGCTAGTCATGAACATGTAATCTCATTTTAATACTATTTAAAATGAGAGGAAGGAGTATTACCTCTATTTCATATAAGAAGAGACTAAATGACTTGGCATGGATGAAAAGCCTATTGCGTGCTGGGGATTCATTCAAGGGGAAGTTTGCCTATGCCCGAACCACAACCTCTTTGCCACCGTACACTTGACCTCCAGGGTCTTTCCTGAAGAGGAAGGAGGTCAGCAGAGAACAGGCTCATCCCCAGGACATAGCCACACCTCTGGTTGAGAGATGAGTGATATATTAATTAGTAGGTTTATGTACGGTGGCCACATTTTCTTAAACAAAATGAGGCCCCTTTTACTGAAAATGGGGCAGCGTATTTTAAATCACACAACTTTGCACATTACAATGCACCTGGTAAACATATATAAGTACATGATAAATAGCATACGGAAGGAAGAGAGGTCTGCAGATAAAAAGAACATTCTAAGCTGATGGTTAATCAAGGTTACAAGAGAGAAGGCAGGCTGACTGAATTGAACTATCTTAGCATCTTACTTAAGCCCCTGGTGGCTCTGAGGGGTAAAGCATCTGTCTGCACTGAGGGAGACCTGGGTTCGATCCCTGGGTTGGGAAGATCCCCTGGAGAAGGAAATGGCAACCCACTCCAGTACCCTTGCCTGGAAAATCCCATGGACTGTAGCCTACCAGGCTCCTCAGGTTGCAAAGAGTCGGACACGACTGAGCGACTTTACTTACTTTTACTTAATGTCTTACTATCTCCCAGTGTTCTCTAAGAGGCTTAAAAACATAGAACAGAATGCAATATTTTTCTTAGAAATCATTGAAATTTTTCATATAAAATTCTCTGATAACACTAATTTTAAATTTATTTATTTATTTATTTTTGGTTGTGCCAAGTCATCATTGCTGTGCCGTTTCCTCCGGGGCTTCTCATTGCAGGGGCTTCTCTTGCTGAAGAGCATGGTCTTTAGAGCATCCGGGCTTCAGTAGTTGTGGCACGTGGGCTCAGGAGTTGTGGTTCCTGGGCTCTAGAGCTCAGGCTCAATAATTGTGGCACACGGTCTGAGTTGCTCTGTGGCATGTGGGATCCTCCTGGGTTAGGATGCCTCCTATATTGGCAGGTGGAGTCTTTACCACTGAGCCACCAGGGAAGCCCCTCTGAAAACATTTAAAGGGACAAAATGTAACTCAGATGTCCTGAGTTTATAGAGTGTGGATTCTAGATAAGGCAAGGTATGCTATGCTGAAACTATATTGCTTTAAAATGAAATGCTTTTTATACAAAACAAAGCTTTGTTCGGAAACAATGTAAGAATGCAGTTTTCTACTAAGCTGTCTGAGGTATGAAGTGATATAGAAAATAGATATCATATAACCTTATTCTGTTTATCAATATATAATTATGAAGTAATTTACAATAATGCAGTTATTGATTTAACTTCACCTATGTGCCTTCAAAGGATATTTATACTTTGAAAACAAAATTTAACTAAATTATTGGGTGAAAATTGCCAATAAGAGGTCCTAATTAGAAAACAGATGCTGTTGTGAAGATCATGTTTTATCTTGGGACTCTTCTGATCCCAGTATAGTTGCCTTTTTAATAGATTGATGTTGATGTAGCATAGCAATTGGGAATCGCGTATATCAATTCTATTGAAGTGAGCCTCATGCATCAACATATGGTAAATAGAAAAACATTCCATACTTTCCCCCGAAATACTATGATACCTCACAAGACCCAAGAGGAGCAGAGTTAAAAGATGGGCTGCAAAGTTAGGAGTTGTCAAGATATGTGTGTGGGCTTGCCTCAATGTGGGCTCACTCAAAGCTCTATACTTGTGAAAGAGAAAATTAGAAAGAAGGAAGGAAAGAGTGATGGACTAGAGGAAAGGAAGTGAAAGGGAAAGGAGCAAGGGAAAGAAAACCTATTGGGAAAAACACAACGTCCACCATACACAATCATATCTCACTTTGAATGATTATAATAAAATAGAGATAATAGCATAGTATTTATTGGGTTATTACCACTTACAAGGACCTTCCTGTCATGTAGTAATTTATTTACTCTTTGAGCAAAGTATTGCTGTCCCTCTTTTGCAGATGAGATGACCAAGACTTTGAGGAATTAGTAACATAAAGCCAGGGTTCGAACCCAGGCACTGTGGCTGCAGAGTCTGCATCCTTAATTAGTAAGCATTGGTACCTCAGTATACTTTCAAATTCAGTTAATGATGAAAACAGAATTATGAACACAAATAAAATTGCAGGGACAGAGTGGAAATTACTCCTAAAGTTTGAGGACGATAGT
Organism: Cervus canadensis; assembly: GCF_019320065.1. Classification (NCBI taxonomy): domain Eukaryota; kingdom Metazoa; phylum Chordata; class Mammalia; order Artiodactyla; family Cervidae; genus Cervus; species Cervus canadensis. The sequence goes on along the minus strand of NC_057413.1, from coordinate 5,354,973 downwards.
TGAAGACAGAACTTGAAATTTCAGCCCAACTATTTCTTGCTCCTTATGTCTTCAATCTGCAATTATGTCACCAGGTACCCAGCACAGTCGTAATGTGCTAATAATTAAAGGCGTAATCATTAAAGTAGGCATAATGATTGATCTGGGCTTCCCAGGTGGCTCAGTGGTAAAGAATCTGCCTGCCAATGCAGGAGACACAGGTTCAATCCCTGGGTTCAGAAGATGCCCTAGAGAAGAAAATGGCAACCCACTCCAGTATTCTTGCCTAGGAAAATCCATGGACAGAAGAGGCCTGTGGGCTACGGTCCATGGGGCTGCAAAGAGTCGGACACGACTGAGCATCTAAACAATAAATGATTGACCTAGGGTGTAGAGAATATACCCACTGTTGAAACAACTAAAATGTTTCTTTACAAATTGAAAACAATCAGGCATTAGGAGTTTAACTCTACAATACACTTAACAGATCCCAGCAAGCAAAGCTAAGATTTTGGCTAATAAATATAATAGCTTAAAATAGAAACAATAACATAACTTTCTCCCTAGAAAGTGCCAAACTAAATGTTACCTCTATGAATACCAAGACCAAAGTGAAAGAACTCAGCCAAGTATCCTTCTGAATCTGATTTTGTTACTTTCCTAAAATTGTTCTATTTTTGTTATCTGTGAAAATTTTATTTCATATGGTTATATCAGAACTGTAGGAAACAAGAGTTTTCCTTTGCTTCTCATCATTAAAAATATAAGCAGAAAGGAAGTGGAATAACCATTATTATAATTACCAAATGTATAGGCTTTGAAATCAGATAACTCAGCAGTTCCATTTGCCAAAGATACCCTTTAAGATACTATTACGGGGTGGTGTAGGTGCTTGCCCAGCTCAGGGAAAGACATGAAGTTGCTTCATTTTAGTTTTATTCCAAGTGGGGAGCTGCAGAGAGACTTTCATTTCTAAGCCTACCAGGTGGTCTAGAACTCCGTCCTGTATTTTATATAATTATGTGTTTCTTAAGACATAGAAAAGAGGATAGTTTTATGAGATAATTTAAGGTAATAGTTTTCAAACCTGTTTTATGCAATACATAAGCTCTTTATTTACGAACTTATTCAACAAACTATGAGTAGCCTGGGTAGAGATGGGTCTTAGGAAACAAGGATTATTTTACCATTTTAACTACCTTCCCACAATATGAACAAACAATGGAGATTATTTTGCATAAAATATCACCTAGACAAGAAAGAATAAATATTGGTAGAATGTATAGAAAAGGGAACCCGCATGCACAGTTGGTATGAATGTAAACTAGTGCAGCTACTAGGGAAAACAGTGTAATCATTCCTCAAAAAACTGAAAATAGAACTACCAGGATCTAGCGATCCCAATTCTGGGTATTTATCCAAAGAAAACAAAAACACCAATTCAAGATATAGATGTATCTTTATATTCATTGCAGCATTGTTTTCAACAGCCAAGATTTGGAAGCAACCTAAATGTCCACTGAAAGAAGACTGGATAAAGAAGACATGATACATATACACAGTGGAATATTACTCAGTCATAACAAAGAATGAAATCTTGGCATTTGTGACAACATGTATGGACCTAGAGGGCTTTACGCAAAGTTAAATAAGTCAGACAGAGAGAGAAAAATGCCATATGATTTCACTTATATGTGGAATCTGAGAAACAAAACAGAAACAGACTCAGATGCAGAGAACAAATTGGCCAGAAGGGAGGAAAGTGGTGGGGGGTGGGCGGGGGGATCTGGCGAGGGAAATAGATGAAGGAAGTTAAGAGGTACAAACTTCTAGCTATAAAGTAAATTAAAAATAAAGCTCATTCAAGTTCATGGGCAAAAATATCACTAGATGCTTATCTCTAGGACTCCAGTTGTGAAGTAAACTAGAGGACTTCATGATGACAAAGATTCTTCTGACCAATACACCTAGCTCATTCTCATCCTCAGATCTCTGCTAAATGGTAGTGTCCTGGAAGTTCCCCATTTAAATCCAGGCTCCCATTCTCCGCTCCTCACTAGCAGATATTTTCTATCACTCCTCTTTGCTGGTTTTCATCATTTATACTTACTAAAGTTTTCATTTGCTTATTCACTTCTTTGTCACTGCTTTCTTACATTACTTTTTAAACCCCTTGAGAATAAGGACCATGTTTATTTTATTCACCAAATATGTATAATTATTCACATTACCTGATGCAGAGTGTCACTCAAGAACATGTGCTTATTGATTAATTTAAGGATTGAATGAACTTTCAATGGTGCCATGTGCAGAGAACATATATGTCTCTCACCTCCAGGCTCAAACAAATTATGTCTCTCAGTTTAGCGTTCAAAGAAATTATTAATGTCCCACTTATGCTAAGACACTGATATAGTCCTTTCCTATGCCTTCAATTTGTCTAAGGAATTTCTTTTTTTTTAATTCACAGATTACTGTTGCCTAAAAAACAATGAAGATCAAAATATCTTCTCACACATATTTACGAAAACAAAACTTGGCTATAAATGACAGCTCAAAAAATATTAATAATTCCAGGTATTCTTTCCCTTGAATATGTCAAGAATCAAATATATAATAAAATGAAGCTAAGTTTACTTACTGATTAAGACTCATCCATTCAGCCAACAGATGTTGTGGTGCAGAGAAGTTAATATAATAAAATATAATACAGCTTGATACAAAGGTTAGAGTGGTTGATATATGATTGTGACAAGACACCATTATTGAAAATTGAGTTTCTTAAGATTAAAACAAAAAGGTTTGGGATATTAGTAATATTTGTAGTCAATAGTAAGCAGATAAAAGTTTCATAATGACATATTAGTCAAGAATTTTCTTTTTCCAAATGACCAATGCATCGTGTAGTAAACAAGAATTTTTTTATGATTAACTGTTGCAGAAGCATTTTATCTGAAATCATTTGCTATTATTTAATATAGAAACCCCTCTGATACTATCAGGGAAAGCTGACAATGGCGGATGGTTTTGAAAGATTATTTTTAATATTTGGCATAATAGTCTGTAATGGTTCCTATGGCTATGATCACTCAAAAATTAAATAAAAAAGCAAAGGTGAGGTTGAATCCTCTCATATTGCCTTAATAACAATAAACATTTATGTAGTGCTTTATACCTGTGATTTCATTTGTCCCTTAGTGTATCTCTTGAAATGTTCCCAATTGTTTTTCAGATCACAGAAGCACCACAGTTGTTATTTTGGATGCACACATCTTAACTTGTGTTAAAGAAAAACTCCTGAGATAATGAAAACACATTTAGCTTTAGCATCAACCAAGAAATAATGTTGTGGAAGAACATGAGGAGTGTGTACAACTGTGGTTGGTATGAAACCAGAAACAAGGCTCAAAGGCAGAACCAGTGTGTTCTTTGGGTGGATATTAAGAAAATAGGAGTATATGGATCAAGGCCAGCAGTAGGGAATGAAGTAGGAGAAAGACTTAAAAAGATCACCAATAACTGATATTCCAGTAATACACATCTCTACCAACACGTTAAGGGCTTCCCAGATGGCGCTAGTGGTGAAGAATCCACCTGCCAATGCAGGAGACATAAGAGATGTGGGTTCAACCCCTGGGTTGGGAAGATTCCCTAGGGAAGGGAATGGCACCCCACTCCAGTATTCCTACCTGGGAAATCTCATGGACAGAGGAGCCCTCAAACTATAATTCACGGGGCTGCAAAGAGTCAAACAGGGCTGAGTGATTGAGCACACACTATGTTAGTGTCTTTTTCAATTACAGTTTCCTCAGGACATTTGCCCAGTAGTGGGATTGCTGGGTCATATGGTAGTTTTATTCCTAGTTTTTGTTTTGTTTTTTAAGAAATCTCCATACTGTTCTCTATAGTGGCTATATCAATTTGCATTCCCACTAACAGTTCAAGAGGATTCCCTTATTCCATACCCTCTCCAGTCACATAATAGCCAGTGGAATTTGCTGTGTGACACCAGGAACCTGAAGCCGGTACTCTGTGACAACCTAGAAGGGTGGGATGGGGCAGGAGGTGGGAGGGAGGTTTAAGAGGGAGGGAAAGATTGTATTCTTATGGCTGATCCATGTTGATACAGGGCAGAAACCATCACAATATTGTAATCATCTTCCAATTAAAAATAAAATTACAAAAAAAAAAAAAAGGTAAAGCCTGCTATTTCTAGCCAAAGGATTGGAAAAGGGGCAGTCCAGTAGAGACCTAACAGGGAGCTTCACCGCTGCCCAACACCATTGTCAGGAGGCCTCTCTGGAAACTCATGTACTCTCTTCCCAGGGGACCCTCAGCATCGGGGAGGTCAGCCCCACACCCTGGGCAATCGCAGGCCTGAGAGCCACTGTCAGCATCACTAGAGCTCCTGCTCCACCCGGGGCAGTGCTGACACCACCCACCACGAGCCCAGTATTTCCTGACCTCCCACCCCGTGGCATTGCGTAGGGCAGGTGTACTTGCAAGGATCAGCCAGGAACCCCAGGAACGTCACAGGAATAAATGATCAGAATAGCATTTGCAAAGCCTCTAAGACATCAGAACTACAGTTTCTAAAAAAATCCGGGACTTACATGCTAAAGTTACTCAGAGTTACTGACAACTTAAAAAAAAAAAAAAGATTTTAATAGGATAAAGAGTATCCTAATATCATATTTAATGCATCAAAGATACATATAGAAAAGTCATTTGTTAAACCAAGAAGCATAAAAAAAAAAAACTGAAGGAAAAAACACGAGACAACCAGCCAACACTGAGATGAATCACTTGTTAGAGTTGTCTGACAGTATTTTAAAGCAACTATCATTCTTCTGTCACTGTTCAGTGCTAAGTTGTGTCCGCCTCTTTGTGGCCCCATGGACTGCAGTACCTCAGGCTCCTCTGCCCTCTGCTGTCTCCCGAGGTTTGCTCCAGTTCATGCCCACTGAGCCAGTGATGCTCCAACCATCCCATCCTCTGCCACCCTCTTCTTTTCCTTCAGTCTTGCCCAGCATCAGGATATTTTCCATCTAGATACTTCAGTCAGTTCAGTTCAGTTCAATTGCTCAGTCGTGTCCAACTCTGCAACCCCATGAATCACAGCACGCCAGGCCTCCCTGTCCATCACCAACTCCCGGAGTTTACTCAAACTCATGCCCATTGAGTCGGTGACGCCATCCAGCCGTCTCATCCTCTGTCATCCCCTTCTCCTCCTGCCCCCAATCCCTCCCAGCATCAGGGTCTTTTCCAATGAGTCAACTCTTCGCATGAGGTGGCCAAAGTATTGGAGTTTCAGCTTCAGCATCAGTCCTTCCGATGAACACCCAGGAATGATCTCCTTTAGGACGGACAAGAAGCAATCACAAATCCTCTTGAAAAAAATGAAGAAAGAAAGGGAAAACCTTAGCAAAATAGTAGAAGTTATAAAAATGAACCAAACAGAAATTATGTAACTGGAAAATAGAATATTTTCAATAAGAACTTCCTGGGTGGGTTGAGTAGTAGAGTAGAGAAGACGCAGGACAGAAATAGTGGCAGTGAGGACAAATCAATGGTTTGTTCAACCTAAACAACAGGAAGAAAATAGAAAAGAACGACACCATCAAAGACAGGAACAGAGACTTGAGGAATCGTGGAACAGTTACAAAAGATCTGATGTCTGTGACCTCTGAGTCCTAGAATGAGAGTAGAAAGATTGTGGGGCTGAAAATATATTTAAAGAAACAGTGGCTGAAATTTCCCAACTTTAGTGAAAAGCATAATCCTAGAGACTCAAGCTGAACATACCCCAAATAAGATAAAATTTTTAAAAAATCATACCAAGGCAAAACATAAGTAAAAATTAACTTAATTAATTAATAAGTAAATTAATAATTAAGCTGAAAATTAAAAAGAAAATAAAACATAAAAACAGCCAGAGAGAAATGGCATGTTAACATATAGGGAAATATTTGTTCAGGTAATGGTGATTTTCTCATCTGAAACAACAGAAGTCAGAAAGAAGCATCAGAATATCGTTCAAGCGCTGAAAGAAAAGAACTGTCAACCCAGCATGTGAAATCCAGTGAAATTATTCTTCAGAAATGCAGGCGAGCTGAAGACATTCCCAGAAGAAAGAAAAATAATGTGATTTGTCACCAGCAGATCAACCCCAAAAGAATAACTAAAGGAAGCACAACCCATAAAAGGAAAAATAGGCAAATTTACAGGCGTTTGCTCTGCAAAATGTCCTGCTAAGATATTAAAAAGACAAATTAGAACTATCAGTATATACCCATTGTGAAGTCTCTCAGTCGTGTCCGACTCTTGGCAACCCCGTGGACTGTAGCCTACCAGGTTTCTCTGTCCATGGGATTCTCCAGGCAAGGGTACTGGAGTGGGTTGCCATTTCCTTCTGCAATATACCTATTAGAATGTTTCAAATAAAAACTTGTGATAACAACAAATGCTAGTAAGTATGCAGAAAAACTAGATTTTGATCTGAGTGTACATAACTGGTAAGTATACATAAGTATGCATAACAAGTATACATAACTAAATACGCATGATGAGTACTTATGCGTATGAGTATACATAATGAGTATTATGAGTGTAACTATAAACCATCAGTATACATAACTGATGGTATGGCATGGTACAGTCCCTGGTAGAATGCTAGTCACTCTGAAAAACAGTTGGGCAGTTTGTAAGAAACTGTAAAAGGTCTTAGCCTATAACTGGCAGTTACACTCATGGGCATTTATCCCAGAGAAATTAAAAGAAAAAACAAACTTATTTTCATACAGAAACTTGTACATGGATGTTTATAGCAACTTTATTTGTCACAATCCCAAATTAGAAACTACCCAGATGAGTCAAAGCTTAAACCTCAGAATGATACTTAATTTGACTTAATTTTCATACTAATATTTTAAGTCACTTATTTGAAGATTTTACCAATTTTTTTTAAAACATTCTACTTGAAACCAATTGTGCTAATCCTCCTCCCTCCCTTCTTACATGCTTCTTTGAACATTATAAATCCAATAAATTGTATTCCTTTGTTGCCTAATTTAATATCTGACCAGTAAGGCTTACCTAACATTGCTCTGAGACAGAGTTACAAAGCTGAATTTAAAAGTTACAAAGATGAATACTGTCACATGACTGCAAAACTCAGGCATGAGGATCATAGTGTGATAAATTAACTTAGAAATTATAAGTTGCTATTAAAACATATACACACATATTTTAATATTGATTTCAAGATCACTCTGCCTATATCTGAATTATTTGATCCAATCAAATACAAAATTTGGTACAGTGAGTTGTGCAGATAAGTATCAAGAATGTATTGGTTTTTATTTCAATATCCACACTTAACGTTCATTTTTTTACAAGTGGAGAGAAACATCAGCACCCTTATTACCATCTTGACATGATCAAAGCAGAACTGTTCATAAATAATGGGCATGATTCAAGAGACTCCAGTCAGTTCAGTCGCTCAGTCATGTCTAGCTCTTTGCAACCCCATGGACTGTAGCACACCAGCCTTCCGTGTCCATCAGCAATTGCCAGAGCTTGCTCAAACTCATGTCCACTGAGTTGGTAATGCCATCCAACCATCTCATCCTCTGTTGTCCCCTTCTCCTCCTGCCTTTAATCTTTCCCAGCATCAGGGTGTTTTCTAAGGAGTCCATTCTTTGCATCAGATGGTCAAAGTATTAGAGCTTCAGCATAAGTCCTTCCAGTGAATATTCAGGACTGATTTCCAAGAGACCCCAGGGCTCTCCAAATCCCTCTCTCACCCACAACATCATAGTCTGCCTGAAATTCTCATTTCTCCCTCTTCCTCTGGGTTAAGTCACAGAGGGTGCTGTGTTAAAGTGTACACACACTATTTGGAATGGTCCGAATGGTAGAATAAAAGTATTACTCAACCCAATAGCTCTAGCCGTACTTCTGCCACAATTGAGTTACAGGAACAGGGGAAAAAATGCTACTTCATTATATTCCCTTTGTGACAATGATATGAACCAAGTTAGTGGTTTGCAAGCTGTTTCGCTGGCCAAGGAACATTTTTTTTCTACTAAATTCTTGCAAGAAAAGCCAGAATATGAGAGTTAGTTAGAGCCTGTGCAGGAAGCAGAGTCAGAGGTCCGGAGCTCAGCTTTTCCTCTCCCTGCGCTGGCCCCTGTAACAGTCTTTATGGCTCTGCAGAGCCCCGTTTACAGGGGTCTTTAAGATGGTCTTTAGGAATTCATAACCATTTCAGACTGCACAGATGTCTGTTTAGAAAAGAGAGGGATTCTGAAGGGGCCTCACTGCCAGAGAAGATGAGACGGAGGAGAAGATGGGGAACAGGCCAGCTCCCTGTGGTCTGGACGTGTCCTTGACTGGATGGGGGTGACCTCACACGTGCAGAGTGACCTATGTCCAGCACAGCCTGGGAGGGCACTTGGAGGAGGAGCAGCAGGTCTGGCAGGAGGAAAGCCACAAATAGATGGTGGTTGAGACCAGCAGTTGTCCTGGATGGACTTCCTCCATGCATACACTCCCTGGAAAATCCTTCCAAGAGGGGGAGCAGAGTGCAAATAGGAAAGGCACTCAAGGGGGAAGGGCTAAAAAAAAAAAAAAAAAAAAAGGCTGCTGCAGCCATTACCTAAATATTGCCAGATGTGCTGGGGCAGAGAGCAGAGGGCAAGCCTGCTCTTGATCGACTTCCCCACTGCGAGGGTTCTGGCCGTGAGAAGACTCTCCTGCGTCCTTCAAAACCAGAAGGCTTTGTTGTTGTTCTTCAGTTGCTCAGTCGTGTCTGACTTTGTGACCCCATAGACTGCGGCACGCCAAGCCTCCCTGTCCTTCACTGTCTCCTGGAGTTTGCGCCAATTCATGTCCATTGAGTCAATGATGCCATCCCACCATCTCGTCCTCTGTCGCCAGCCCTGTCTATGGAGGACAGTGACAACCAGCCAGTGCTTAAAGCTGAAGATGATCTTGGCAATTTCTTTTAATTTCAACTCAAACTGAAGTTAAGATTTATAATCTAGCAGATACAACAAGGGTGTCAGAAACTAGCTAGTTTGACTTTGACAATAAGACAATTAGACAGTGGAGGACGGCAGTGACACCAGAATTATTCAATTCATCTGAGAGAATATTTTTATTAGATGCAGAGTTCCTTATCAAGAAAGATGAAAAACAGGATTTCAGCGCAAATTCTCATCATTTAGGAGAGGAAGTACTAAAAATCCACAAGGATCACATATTCATGGCAACAATGGCCATGCTTTTAAACTTTATTAGCAAAAATAAATACACATTTGATGGTATAATTATTTCATATTCAAAAATAGCCCTCTATATTAGATTTTAAAAGATGACAATTTTCAAAATGTGTTTGAAGAAACATTTATAAGTCCAAAAGCTTCTGATGGTGCTTATCAGACTGTGGAAACTTTGTTCTCACAACTGGTATTACGTAACCAAGAAATTTTGCAAAAGAAAAAAAAAAATTCCTAGTAAAATGGGTAGAGTGAAAATTAAAGCAAACAGTATAAGATACATGATACTTACACAGATGAATCACAGAAATGATCTATGACCAGGAAACTTTTTAAAGAAGAATGCTGTTTCCTTATCATACAAATAAGATCTACTTTATGAAAGATGATTTTGTTGCTTCTCCAAATCATGACCTTGTGAAACCTTCTTTTGTGGTTGCTCTTCTGTCAAAGTAGTTTTTCTTTAAAATCTCTGATAAGAAGTGACAGAACAACAATGGAGCTGTGTGTCACTTACAGTTAGGCTTGGTTACATCAAATGAAAATCAAACAAAATCAGTATCTGAAGCAAGAAAGAAGTTTGTTTCTCACGGAGAAGAATTCTGCCAGTAGACAGCATAGGCCTAACATGATAGCACTGAGCTCCGCAAAAAAGCAGGCTTTTATTTTATGTCTTGGAGGTTCTGAGGTTGAGGATTCCACTTCAGGGCCCAAGATGTTTACTTGGACTCTGGGCATCATATCTTTCTAACCAAGCCCTCAGGAAGAGTGAGGAGAGTTCCAAAGATGTGCCTTCTGACCTTTAAAGATATTTTCTAAAGTTGCACACAATATATCTCCTTATATGTCATTGGCTAAAATGTGATAACATGAGCACACCTGGTGAAATGTCACACTTCTCCTGGGTGACTATGTACTAACAACAACAAAAAGATTAAAAATCTTACTGGGGTAGATCAGAGCACAGATATCAACGTAGAAACTAGTAGTTTTAGTTAAAAGGTAGTTGGAAATGTCAACTCACTCCACTATTCTTGCCTGTAAAATCCCATGGACAGAGGAGCCTGGCAGGCTATATTCCATGGGGTTGCAAGAATCAGTCACGACTGAGCAACTAAACCACCACCAATTGAAACATAGGCTTTATTTTAAAATTTATTTCAGAAGTACTAGTAATTGAATCTTAGAGGGTCTCTCTTTCTCTCTATGTATACAGAATCCATTTTCCAGGTCTTCAGCAATTCTAGATTTTACCCTTGAAATTAACATTTAAAGCAATACTTTAAAATATGTTTTAACTTTATACATCACATTATAGAAGTCAGTTCCTCCAGGATAGTTGACTTGTTTAACTGTCATCTTCTGATCATGTATGATAGAATCTCAAAAAATATACAAACAGATTTAAAGGAATGCAAATTAGTATCCAACATTTTAACCAGCTATGAGTATATCACCCTATCTAAAACATTTTCAAGTAGCCAGTATAATGATTAAACTCTCATTTTATGCTATTAATAACCAGAATCCTGTTAGTATGATTTTTACTTCTTTCCAAATTATTGACAGAATCCCTTCATAGCCCTAGAAAAAAAAATGCATTCAGTATAATTTGATGTGGAAAACAATAGGTAATTTTTTTTCTGTTATATTTTCATTAATTTTATTTGCTTAGCTCATATTTCTCTAGTGGCTTGGAAGTTATAATTACATTTTTTATAATAGTGGTTATATTTTTGTTATTTAAAACCATTTTGAGATTTTTTATCTCTATCAAGGTCAATATTATAACTATGTATTAATTATCATCTTTGGAAATTGAGAAATCTTGTAAGTTTTTATTGTCCTTACTGTCTCTTCCCACTCTACAATTTTGGTTGATGTAATATGGGGTTTGAATCTAAATATTATTATTTTACATTATTAAGTTTTCTTTGGACACTTACTTTTGAATTTATTTTTTGTTTTGTAGCCATGTTAACTGCAGCTCTCAAGACTTTATTTTAGATTTAGCTCATTTCTATATTGATTCCTAGCATCTCTTTTTCCACTGACATCCTTATTCTTGAGTTCTTTGTACTAATATACCTCTAGGTTGGCTGGATTGTATCCCTAAAGACTGAGTGCAGTACTTTCTGTTGTTGCTTGGTTCTTAAGCCGTCTGACTCTTTGCGACCCCAAGGAATGGGGCCCTCCAGGCTTCTCTGTTTCCCAGGCAAAGAATACTAGAGTGGGTTGCCATTTCCTCCTCCAGAGGATCTTCCCCACCCAGGGATCGAACATGCATTTTCTTCATTGGCAGGCAGACTCTTTACCACTAAGCCACCAGGGAAGCCTGCAGTACTGTCTGAACACTGGCTTCTAGGAGAACACTGGTCTTTCCTACAAATGACCTCCTGACTAAGTACATCATTCTCCCTCCCGCCCCCCAGCCCCTGTCCCGTGATAGCCAGTCTTCCTCTGCCACTGCTGTTGGGCTCTCCGAGGAGCAGTCTGTGGCAGTTTATGTTTTTTCTTTTCTTTGAGAAGTGGTTCTCAACCCTGGCTGCACATTCAAATCACTGAGGGAGTTTTCTGTTTGTTTTTTTTTAATGGAATGCATAGATCCATCCTAGAATAATTAAACCAGGATCTCTAAGGATGGATCCCAAACCCTAATATTTTTAAAAGGGCCACCCAATGATTTTGTATAGCCCGGGACACTAGTGGTGAAGAACCCACCTACCAATGCAGGTTAGACATGTGAGACACGGATTTGATCCCAGGGTCGGGAAGACACCTGGAGGAGGAGGCCACAGCAACCCACTCCAGTGTTCTTGCCTGGAGAACCCCACGGACAGAGGAGCCTGGTGGACTGCAGTCCATACGGCCGCACAGAGTCGGACATGATTGAAGTGACCAGAGGTAAGAACCACTGCTTAAGAAATAAGTTCTTTTTCTTGACTAGATGTTTTTAGAAGGTTTTTTTGCTCTTTAAATCTTTCCTTTTTTATTGAAGTATAAGTGACATAACATTATATTAGCTTCAGATGTGCAGCATAATGATTTGATATTTATGTATATTGTATAACATCTCCAATCACTGCAAGTCATCCAGTTAACATCCATTACCACATAGTGGCAAATTTTTTTTCCTTGTGATGAGAATTTTTAAGATCTATTTTCTTAATACCTTTCAAGTATGTGATGCAGAATTATTAATTGTAACCTCCAGGCTGTACTTTCCATTATTTTAATTTTATTTCTTTTGTAACTGGAAGCTTGTATCTTTTGACCCCTTCACCCCATTTGCCCATCCCCAGCCCCTGCCTCTGCAACCACCAACCTGATCTAATACATGTGAGATTATATGGTATTTGCCAGCTTATTTCACTTTGCATAATGCCCTCAAGATCCATCCATGTTGTTGTTGTTTCAAATCGCAAGATTTCCTCCTTTTTATGGCTGAATAATATTCCATTATGTTTCATTCTTTTGCAAGTGACTGTCCAGTTTTCCCAACATCATTAATGGAAGAAGCTGTCCTTTCCCACTATAGTTCTTAGTTCACTTGTCATAAAATAATTGACCATATATTCATGGATTTATTTCTTGGCTCTCTCTTTTATTCCATTTATCTATGTGTCTGCTTTTATGCCAATACTATACCATTTTTTTATTTTTTATTTTTTTTTACTATACCATTTTGATGTTTGCTTTTGAATAATCATTAGTCATTTATTTTGTAAATGTAATTGTAATTTTTTAAATATAATTTTGTAAAATTAAATGAACACATTTTACTTGTCTTTGCTTTAGTGGTACTAATTTAGATAATAAATTTGAGAAACACATGTTAGTTTTAGAGTTTATTTGGTAACTTATTAAAGCTAGCAAAAGCATATAGATTGTGGTATTAATACAAACTGGTATTAGTTTTTAAACTGTACAATATTTACATTTTCATTTTAGGAAAATAAGGTGGGCAAAAGCCTTGTGTTCATAAGTTTTTATATTTTTCTGTAAATTGGTAGCAGATTGATAATAAAAAGGAATTTTCTGAATATGAGTTAAACATCAATGCATTGTTCAAATTCCTTACGACTACCACATACAATGAAATATTACCTTACTGAATGGTATTACAGATTCTGTATTCTCACAGTTCAATCTGAACAGTGTAAGTATTTCTATTACCTTACTTTTGAAATTTAGTGTATCAAAGACCACTGAAATATCTTCTTTCCTTATAGTTGGACTGTGTATATTTTCTAATTATAAGTTAAATATCTTCTTTACTTTTAGTGCAAAAGAAATCCAAAATCCAAATCAAAAACAAATGTATGGTACAGTGATTGTCATAGAACTTTTAAATGAAAATATATAAATGACTCAAACAGGAAGAAATTCCATCTTGCATAGATTCATTCTTTAGGAAGCGTGTATTCATTCTGTTCTTTGGTAAACTTGTACTTCTGTGGTTTGCTATTTTGTTTGCCTTTCTGTAAAACAGGAAAATTAGAATACTTCCCATATTCTCATGGTATAAACTGAACCAATAGTATAGATATTTGCTATAAGAAGCCAATCTAATAATCCAATAAATAACATATGAAAAATTACTATGATATTTTCATAATATTTAAGGTCACTTTTATACCAAAATAATAGACAGTGTAGTTTTTTAAATATAGAAACACGAGAAAGTGTAAAGAAAATAAAAATCCCCTATCCTGTTTTCTGGGCTTCCCAGATGTCTCAGTGGTAACGAATCTTTCTGCCAATGCAGGAGATGCGGGTTCAATCCTTGGGTCAGGAAGATCCCCTGGAGGAGGAAATGACAAGCTGCTCCAGTATGCTTGCTGGGAAATCCTGTGGACAGAGGAACCTGATGGGCTGTGGCCCATGGGGTCGCAAATAATCCGAAAGGACTGAGCAAGCAAGCCAGTAATCCTGTTATCTATATATTATATAGGCAATAAATGTGAACTCATTATTCTTACTGGTGACCCTGCTTTTAGATTAGTAATGCTTGCTTATTTTCTGTACGTTGCCCACGTATTTGGATTTTGCAACATACTCTTAAAAATTTTAGTAATAGCTTGATAGCCTCTGGAAAACCTTGTTTTAATCACCGCTTTATCGCCGCAGTTCTGTTGGTGCCTCTCTGCGCCTGCGCGGCAGGCTGGCCCAGCAGGAGTCCGCACCCTCCGGTGCGGCCTCCACTAGGAAGTCGGTATATAACTTCACCAGCCCTCAGGTGAGGTGACTCTCAGGCGTGTGTTTCACACCAGGTTCCAGAGCTCCCTCTCCAAATAGCCCCCTGGTCTCCCACCAGGCCCTTCGCTGAGCGTGCTCTGTTGCAGGGCCCCGCGCTGCTGACGCCTGCTGAGGCTTCCTGCAGTTCTCGCTTGACCACTTGCACTCAGGCTTGGCCCAGAGTCTGTTTCACGGGGAATTCTAAGAGAGACAAAATTTCTAAAACCAAAATACAATGGATAACCATATCATAATCCAAACAAGCTTCAGATTTGAAAGTGAAGTGTTAGTCGCTGAGTCGCGTCCGACCCTTTGCAACCCCATGGACTGTAGCCTGCCAGGCTCCTCTATCCATGGCATTCTCCAGGCAAGATTACTGGAGTGGGTCGCCATTCCCGTCTCCAGGGGAATCTTCCTGACCCAGGGATCGAACCCCGGTCTCCTGCATGGCAGGTAGATTCTTTACCATCTGAACCACCAGGAAAGCCCTTAGACCTGGTAACTTCACATTAATATATTTGTGAAAATTACGAACTTAGGACTATTTTGTAATATCACTTTATATGAAATTTCAATCAAGAACTTAGGTTTAAGAAAAAAAAAAGAACTTAGGTTTAACAAAGCCATGCCACAAATTGTGTGATAAAATGCCAACATAGACACCCCCAGGTTTGAGGGAGGCAGGGCAACCAGCAATGGCTGAGGATAAACAGTAGCTTTGGTGGGTCCACTTACTGGGCCTTCACGGAGAGGCAAGCATGCTCTCATGCATTGTAACCTTCTGGAAAGACATGGAATTACAGCCTATGCAAGGCAGCTGTTATAAAAAAGAATTTGCAATTCTATATAGTTTTATGACAGCTTTCCCCAAAATGCATTCCCAAAGGTTATGAAAAAGACCAAGACAGATGGTTCAGAAGATTATTCACTTCTTCTGAGATGTGTGTTCTCTCAGCATTTGTCACTAAGCACTATTCTATTTTGTTCTTAAGTCTATCTGGATTTCGCTCTGAGATTAATTTTTTTCTTCCCTTTAAAAACCCTTTCCTCCCCCAGCCCCAATATGCTAGGAAACCATCATTTTCTAAGTTGTACTTGAGCTTTTTTCAAAAACTCTGAAGATTTATCCTTAGCTTAATTTTAGCAAGTTTAAGAAAACATTTGTTTCAATAAGCTATAATAAAAAGGTAGAATTTTAGGTGATTTTCCTATTTGGACAAAATAGTTTTTAGGTGTCACTTGTTTTCATTTTTTCTAAAATCTTAGTTCTATCAGATCAACATCATAAGTAACTTGTTTTATACTTGGGTTTTCTTTTTTTTTTTTTTATCAGAAAACAGAATTCATATTATGTAAAAAAAAATCTTGAAATTTGAAAAATAAGGTTTTGTTTTTCATTTGGTCATGGAGTGGGGACCTCAGAGAGGATGAAGAGGATAACAATTGCTGGCTGTCTTTCACAAAAGCTACCCCACTAATGCTAACATCTGGATTAGAGGCTGCGTATGCTGGGTTACTTTCCCCTGCCTCCTTCCCCTTGATCAGTTTTGTATTAGACCTTTATGTTTTCATTATAACCTGGCAGCAAGAGCTCCCTTAAATAGAAAGAGTGAATGAAGGCAATTTTTTCCATTAACAATATATTTCCCTTTGGGGTCTCTGGCGCATTATTGTTCTTCTTTTTTAGAAAGAGCAAAAACCCCAAGAAAACTGTCTTCAGTTGTGAAGCATTATTATAGATCCTATCTGAAAGCCTTGGGTTTTGTTTCCCTCTAATGAAAACATCCTAAAATATTCCCGTAAATGAATACAATTCAGAGCAAACATTCTATACATATTTGAGCAAGTGTTGTGCTAAAAACACATTTTTTTAAGGAGCATACTTTCCCAAGTAGTCAATATGGAAAATCTGGAATAACTGAAGTTTCAAAGTAAGGTAGAATATCACTTAAACACATTTTTGGAAAAAAAATGCACTGTTTTCTTGGAAACCACAAAATATAATATAAAATAGCCCAGGTGTATCTATTTTATTGCCTTTGTTTGATAGTGCTCTGTAACGCCTAAAGATATATATACACACCCACATACATACACACATGTATATAATATAAATATATGTGTATAAAATAGACCAATAGTCCTAAGACTGTATATATCATGATATATACATGATAATGTGTGGTATATTACTATTAGCATATACTAATATAATATTATTTATCATATAACATAGTATAAATAATAGTCTTAAAACATAATCTATTTTGCAACTCAGTAACTTATATTTTAATACTCTTACTCATGTAAAAGTGAAACTTAGTATTTCAATCAATTTATTTCCTTATGGATACCAACTTCTTAATTCCAGTTTACCATTGGGAAGAGATGGTGAAGCTACAGGTGAAGGAGGGAAACCGCTTTTAACGGTGCACTTGATATCTACAAGGTTATTCTCCATGGATTCTGACTCTTTGCGACCCCATGGACCCTCCAGGCTCCTCTGTCCATGGGATTTCCCAGGCAAGACTACTGAAGTGGGTTGCCATTTCCTCCTCCAGGGGATCTTCCCCACCCAGGGATCAAACCTGCATCTCCTGCATTGCAGGCAGATTCTTTACAGCTGAGTCACCAGGGAAACCCACATGGATTCTTTATTTAGCCCTTTAAATAATCCTGATTGGCAGATGGAATTTTTCCCATATCAGTTGTGATGGTTTTGGCTACAAGCATATTCTTGCTTGAAAATTCCCATAGTCAGAGGGGCCTGGCAGACTACAATCCAAAGGGTCTGAAAGAGTTGGACATGACTGAGCACACACAGAGAAGTAATATAAACCTACCTAAAACTATGGGTAAACAATATTTAATTTTATTTGGCTCATGGAACTAAAACTAAAACAGAGAGCGCTTCCCTGATGGCTCAGACGGTAAAGCGTCTGCCTACAATGCGGGAGACCCGGGTTCAATCCCTGGGTTGGGAAGATCTCCTGGAGAAGGAAATGGCAACCCACTCCAGTATTCTTGCCTGGAAAATCTCTTGGATGGAGGAACCTGGTAGGCTACAGTCCACGGGGTCGCAAAGAGTCGGACACAGCTGAGAAACTTCACTTCGCTTTCATGGAACTAAAAGTTGTGGGTGGGGTTCAGGGGGAACTTTATCAAGCCTCCTGCTCCTTTTCTCTATGATCCACTCAGGTCTGATCTTTATTAATTTCAGCTTTGTCTTCTGGTTGCCTTCCTTCAAAGGTCACTGGATGGCTAGGGTAACTCCTGGGGCAATATGACTCATACACAAATGAGAAGAGAGCCTGGCTTCTGGCACCTTTCTCTTAAGCATTGGAACTCTCTTAGAAACCTACAGAAAATGTTTTATTCCATCTCACTGATGAGAAATTCGGTCACATATCCATTACCCTAAAATGACCAGCCAAGAAGAGATCGGCTAACTCTCTTGGAATCAGATTTCTACCCTCACCTTACAACAAGTCCCGAACTGTATAAATATTAATCAGCGGGGCCAGGATACAATGGCTTCTGGGTTGTCATCCACAATGTCCATAGCAAACCCGACCCTGCAGAAGAAAAGCTGTGATTCTGAATTTTGATGTGATTTACCCACAGTCACAGAGTAAGAAATCACTGGAGATTGAGTTTGTACCAACAGTTCTTCCCTTGAATCCATTATTCTTCCCAGTATATCATGTGAAAATACGCTACCACATTTTGTGTGTTTTTTTTTTTTTAATCCATTAGATGCAGTCATAGGTATGACATCGAAATGTGAAACATGAAAAACAGAAGCATTATTGCATATTGCCACAATTTCTGTTAGAAAGTAAAATGTGAGTAGAAAAATAACCTCTCAAAACACATCAAGTTCAAAGGGTCCCCTTCACAACATGGCAAGTATGAACACTTTATGGGCAATCCCACTTAAAATCAACAGCAGATAAACATTTAAGAAATGCCTGTTTGCATTCAGAAGACCTAGTGGGTAACAGCAGTGTAGATGGATAATGTTATGTGGATAACGTGTTACTGTAAACAAAAGGCTGATTCCTTTCCCCCTATTTTATTTTACGTTTTAAATTCTCTTGACCGGTCAGAAACCTATTATTTACTGTGATGAAGGGATAGAGAAAAGGGAAAGAAAGGGGCATATCTAAGAGCAGCTCTCGATATCACACTTCTTTAAAGGAACGCCATTGAGCCTTTGGGCTTGTACTTAGCTTATTGGTAATTCTGAGCAAGAGAAATACAAAACAAAAACCATAAATGCATAAATTGAAAGGACTCTGTGTCTCGCAAGGGATTTCAAGAGAAAGATATCCCCACTTAGTTTTTCCTGACCCTGTCACTTCCTGCTCGGCCAGGGTCTGTCCGCTTATCCCAGGACAGCCTGCAGACACAGAGGTAGTAATAAATGCTCAGAAATAAACACATTCCAGTAAAGGTTACTTAATGGCTTTCCATAGATTTCAAAATCACTTTCCAATGATGTCGGGGCAAAAAAAAAAAAAAATTCTGATAATTTATGTTACCCAGATGTTAAAAAATCCAACAGCTTTCACTACTCATAAATTTAACAGCATTAAACACCTGCTGGCGCCAAGCAACAACTCCTGCCAAGAAGGAAGGAAGGAGCTTTGCGATCCACTAATAGGCTCCTTCCCTTGCCATCTAAGCTGAGTTCAGGCCCCAATCCTGTAGCTTCACAGCCTCCCTGGCCTCCCACAGAGAGACGCCCAGGCTTCACACACCAAGAGCATCAGCAGCCTACTTTGCCGGTTCCATCCTGGACGCAAGAAGTGGGAATCAGAGTGGAGATACAGCTATTTCTAAATCTCAAGGAGCTCTAGCTGTTATCAAAATTTATAAACAAGAGAGGCATCAGAATGAATTTGGAATAACAAAAGTAAAGCTTGAAAAGTAGCATGCTGCTGCTAAGTCGCTTCAGTCGTGTCCGACTCTGGGCAACCCTGTAGACGGTTGCCCTGCCCACCAGGCTCCTCCGTCCCTGGGATTCTCCAGGCAAAAATACCGGAGTGGGTTGCCATTTCCTTCTCCAGTGCATGCATGCAGGCTAAGTCACTTCAGTCATGTCTGACTCTGTGCGACCCTATGGTCAGCAGCCCACCAGGCTCCTCTGTACCCAGGATTCTCTAGGCAAGAATACTGGAGTGGGTTGCCATTTTCTTCTCCAGTAGAATCACATAGTAAAGGTTAATTTTGATCTCTTATTGTGAGAGCCTTTACACATGTGACATCTTCTTAAGCTATTTAATCAAGAGTTTTACCTTTCTTCTCTGCCAAAACCATTACGAGATGTTAAAATTGTTGGATCTAGATTGCACTTCTTTTTATTTTCCTTTTTTTTTTGAAGGAGAGCATCAGAATGGCAGTAGCATGAGCATCTGAAATGGATTAGATCTGAAACATAGTGAAAACAAAGCATCTGGAATGGATTGGATCTGAAACACAGTGAAAACATCAGATAGTGATAGCTGATTCTTGTGGGTCTCGAAATGGACCACACCCACAAGGAAGCTGTACATCTATAATCACTCAGCATTGTCTGCAGGCCTTGCATTCGTATACTGCCTGACCTAAGCCTGCCTTTCTGTTACTCTAGCAAGTCCAGCCCAAGACTCCAGTCGATCTACTTCATGGGCTTATACTTCTGTGGCAGCCCAGGTCTTAGCCATAGGGTTGGAAGGAAACTATTAGTGGCCGGCCGGAGTGTGCCTGCTCCGTTTCAGAAAGCACCAGTTGGATGGATCCATTTCCCTAGTGAAAGTGTACCTATTTCATGAAGAAGGCGCACCATCTGATACAGTAGCTTCCAGGACCGATTACTCTAAAGGCAAGAGCTTCAGTGTCTGATTTAAAGCTCTTCACAGTGCACACCATTCCCTGACCTCTTTCCCCTTAGTCTATACCTGTATTAGGTTCAGAGAAATTAATATCTTTGAGCATACCGTATACCCACTAAGAGTGGTCACACCCTTGACACGCTCAACCTCACGTAGTCAGTCTGCATGAGCACCTTTCCTTATGGTTTTGTGACTCATGATTAGAGACAGCTTATTCTTGAAGTGTTTCTTTCTTATGCACACATATCCTCCTTTTCCTCATAGATAGGTATGACAGAATCTGCCTCCTAAATGTTTAAATGGATGTGTAACCTACAAACATAGGGATCAAACTGTATTTGACTTTTCCCTTAGGGATCAAACTATCCCCACGGTGCTGTCCTGCTATCATTTGTTCATTGATGGGTACAATATGCAGTGTTCCTACTCTCTGTGTGTGTGTGTCTGTGTGTGTGTGTGTGTGTGTGTGTGTGTGTGAGTCATGTCTGACTGCAGCACTGTGGACTGTAGCCTGCCAGGCTCCTCTGTCCATGGAATCCCCCAGGCAAGAGTACTGAAGTGAGTTTCCATGCCCTTCTCCAGGGGATCTTTCCAACTCAGGATTCAAACCCAGGTCTCCCACACTGCAGGCAGATTCTCTACCGTTTGAGCTACTCAGGCAATGTTCCTACTAGTCACGCTGAAGGGTAAAGATGACTATCTCTGGTCACTCAGTTCTAAATGTATAGCTGGAAATGGAGAAGAAAAGATAACTTTATACACATAAATTGAGTGTAGTAAGACCTCTTCTAGAGGTAAAAACAAAATGCAGTGTGGTGACAAGAAATAAAAAGGATGAAATCACTTTTGGGATTAAAGAGATGCAATAATTTTCCTCTGAGAGATTGCCATTTGATTTGTTGATCATAAAAATGAATATTTTTGAATGCTTACAGTGTGCTGAGCCTATACTAAATACTTCATATGCACTATATTTTTAAAATCCTTGTGCCAACACTGAGAAACTAGGGTTTTAAAAGTTAAATAGATTGCCCAAGAGCATATAGCTAAATTGTGATCTGAACCCAGTCCGCTGGCTCTAGAAGGAAAATTTATAATGATTACTTGACACTGCTGCTGGGAATAGGGATAAAATAGTCAGCACCCATACCTATTAATATACTTTCTTTCAACTATTTTATTTCTTCAGCAATTCAGCTTGGAAGATTTGCAGCTACTTAAAGTAGCAGCATTTATTCTAAGCATTGCTCGCCACTGCAATGAGATATGGGACTGTGCAGGCAAAGTTGTTATTTAAGGTGATTTTTAGTAGAATATTCTATGTGAATTGTCATCATTAATCATTCATGGAAAAAATAAGCACTGAGTGGGTGAAGTGTTTTGAGGAAACTTTATATTTAGGTTGTTAAAATGTAAGTAGATTTGTGTGCACAGAAATTACAGGTGTGGGGGAGGGAGGTGTACACTTAAGCAGCAAATGAATTCCAAGTTAAATGAGTACTTCTAGTAAACCCTGGAAAAGTGCTGAATATTTAATTTTAAATAACTCTAGCAGACTATGAATTTTAAAGATTAACTAAGAAAGAAGTTTAACAAAAGTGGTAGGAAACCATGGGCACAATTAATAATAATAAAAAACAGTTCATTCCAGACACATTCACTATCTCATCTAACTCACTATGATACATTAAGATAGACCATTACATCTATAAAGTCCCCAATGCTTCAGTCAGTTCAGACGCTCAGTCATGTCTGACTCTTTGCGACCCCGTGGACTGCAGCATGCCAGGCCTCCCTGTCCATCACCAACTCCCAGTTTACTCAGACTCATGTCCATTGAGTTGGTGATGCTATCCAATCTACTGTAGTAAGAAAGAAATAATCAGAAGGAAAGTTAGGCATAATTCTTAAAAGTTTAGAAATGTCTATGCAAAAATTCAATAGAAGAAGAGGATATACGCAGGACATGAAATAATTAAAAAATAATTCTGCAAAAAATGTGAGAGAAATACACATAAATTTATCAATCAAGAAGTTCAAGATTCCTATAAAATATGAGTTACCAGAAGAGAGTGAATAGACATTGAGATGATAGAAATAATCAAAGAAATAATAGAAGAAAATTCCCCAGATCCGAAGATAGCTATAAATCAGTCCTAAAAGTTCTCTGAGTGTCCAGCAGGATAAACCAAAACAGATCTGTGCCTTGAACCACTCACGTGAAATATTCAAACACCAGGAGTATATGAAAAATTCTTAAAACGTCTAAAAAGTAAATATAGTTTACCTACAGAGGACTAAGTTTCACATTGTCGTTAGATTTTTCAACAGTGACACTAATTACTAGAAAGCAATGCCTTCAAATTTTTAGGAAAATAAAATGAATTTGTGTTCATAATTTTGTAGCCAGGAGAATTAGCAATCAAATGCAATGTTAAAAAAGAGTTTCTCCAAAATCTTGGGGGAGACCAGCTGCGCCACCGGTGGCAAAAGGGACAAATGGGACCAAGCCCTGAAGACCAGCTGGCGAGGAGAGCCCGCCTGGAGCTCTGCTGACGCAACCCACCGCTGCCAGCGGTGAGCAGTGGCGTTACAAACAACAGGTCAACCATGTGACATCTTACTCCTAGAACTTCACACTCATCTGTGCGATAAACCTTCTAGAGCACTCTTCCTGTGACACAGCCTCCATTGCACGTGCATTAAAGCAGAGAGTGTGGCAGGTGGTAGATTTATTAATCTTGGGGCCTTCCCAACCCTCTCCTCCTCCTATGGCCCCCCCTTAGAGGATGACTGATTTCTTTTGGTGTTCAGAGTCAATATAATTTTCTAGCACCATCTGAAATCGGTTATAATGATTGGGGAAGAGCACCGCACTGCAGACTAAGGAGAGAAAATGTGTTGGCGACCTTCGGGGTCAAGACTAAGAAAACGGAAATATCAAGGTAGTTTTTCTTTTTTAAGTTTCATTGCCGAGAATTAACATGTGTTTTAATGCTAATAAATTCTAATAATGCTAATAAATGCTAAAAAAAATAAATAAATAAAAAGAGTTTCTCCAAAATATAAGAGCTAGAAACGTTATTCTTGTTTTTAAAATAAATTAATTGAGGAAGGTTGTCCAGGAAAATGAGCAAGAATTTTTAATTATTTGATGTTTTTTGCATGCATTCCTTCTATAATAATCAAAAATGAGTAGTGAGAAAAGAGAGAAATTAGATAAATCATGGTCATGAAACTAGGACGTACAGGATCCAAATGTAAACCTAGTGTGCCAGCCTGGGTCCTTTAGGAAACAGATATCAATATAAAGCAAAAGTGCAAGAGATTTATTTGGGGCGATGCTTATGAAAGGTAAAGAGGGAGGAAGCAGGAGTAGGTGGAGAGAGTCTTCTACCGTTTTAATACCTGTGAAGGGAAAGCAGGGATGAAAAAAGAATTGAATAGGAAGAATCTCAAACTATGACATAATTCAGGGAAGGTCACAGTGAGGCCACCAGAGGCTCCAGACAAAGGTAGCTTATGGAATTGGCCAGGTTCCAGTATAGTGCCATGCTTAGTCGTTGGCTAAGAGGGGCCCAGGAAAAGCATAGCTTGAGCTTAAATGGGCTGCAGATCCCAAAAGCACTGTAGCAGGGATCTGCCAGCTAACTGCACACCTCGCAGAAGCTTCTGTGGGAGGGAGTCTGGGCAGCGGACCTCCAAAGCCACCCACCAGTGCTCACCTGCTCTAGAGCCCAGATTTTCCACCACTTATATTTTCTGCTTAAGCCTGTGGGTAATCATTGAAGATGGTGTAATTAGAAAGTCAGTATGTGGTGAATGAAGATTAAATGTATTTTCTATACTGATGATGGAATTTTTAAGATTTCTCATTAGAGATGAGGTAATACAGTATCTTCACCTAGAAAAGATTAGCAGTAGCCTACAATGTGTACCATATAAACCCACAAATGTATAGAGATGGGAAGAGAAGGGGTCAAAGAGAAGTAGAAATGAAGAAAGCAAAACAGTGATTATAACATGCTACAAGTCATGTGGAAAAGGGGCATCATAACTACCTCTGTATAACCCAATTCCTATCAGCATTTGCCTGAAGAGAAGGAAGTTGTGAGCTGGGACCTGTGGGGAAAGAGATATTTCCAACGTACATTAGCTCAATTCCAGACCGAGAAAGTGCCATTGTGTTACATATTTTGACAACTTTTTGATAAATGATTGGACACCACTTCTGTCTCTTAGCCAATGGCATTGTGTTCAGAATCACCACGAAAGCTATTGGGAAGGAGATTTCACTTCTTACTAATTGTTTTTCAGGTCCAGATTGTCCATACTTCAACACACAATTCATCATTTTTGCCAAATGTGCCTTTTGTATCTGTGGTTTCAGCGTTCTTCCATTCTCCAGGGCTGGAGTTTGTAAATACATTTTTTTTTAATCCTTCAGATCCTATGACAACCTGGTGCTGAATTCTGTCCTTTCTCCCTTGTCATCCCCGCAGCTCCCTGGGCCCATTTCTGACGTTAACCCCAGGATCGCGTGCTCTCTCTGCCTCTCACTCACATGTTCTCTGTCTCCAGCTGTCTGTCATTCTCACTATGATAACGTGTGACCTGTGTCATACCTTGCACCTTCTTTTATGTTTCCCTTCTCTAAAGCCGACGTCTGTAAGTGTATGTAGAAAGAATTAGTCTCTGCGTGAATCCTATTGTACGTTCATTGCCCTTAGCTTCTCTACTTGCAAGTCGAGACAGGTTAGTATTTCACTTATACCTCATAAACACGTCAGTGCGTAAAAACTCTATTTTTTATCGGAGTATAGTTGATTTACAATGTCCCAGGTTTACAGCAAAGTGATTCAGTTATATATATAAATATATTTTTTTCTCTTCAAACTTTCTTCCATTATAGGTTATTACCAGATATTGAGCCTTGTGCTAGAAGTAGGTCCTTGTTGTGTATCTATTTTGTATATAGTAGTACGTATCCGTCAATCCCAAATTCACAATTTATCCCTATCCCCTTTCCTCTTTGGCAACCATAAATTTGTTCTCTACGTCTGTGAGCCTCTTTCTGTTTTGTAAATAAATTAACCTGTATCATATTTTACATTCCACATATAAGTGATATCATATGATATTTGTCATGAAATTCTATTTTTTAAGCTACTTTGTAAGCATGATACGAGAAAGCATAGATTGCCTTGGTTTTATGTTATGGATCGGCCAGGATTCGAAAATTAAGCTGGCACCAAAGAAAGTTTGTTCATATTGAAAAACTGTAACTTAACATCCTGGGGTTTAAATGTCATGGCTAGGTTAATAAAAAAAAAAAAAAGTTTATCAAAGCTGCAAAGGGGACTGAACTCAGACAAAGGAAAACATGACCTAATTCTTCATGCTTTATGGATAGTGGGAAACATCATTTTATTGTAGTAGTAATTGTATTAGTTGTAGTGATTGTAAATAGTAATGATTTATTTTATTGTTGTTTTGAGTCTTTCCATTCCCTTCATTATATCACACACACAAAAAAATTTTTAGTATTGAAAAATGTGCAGTAAGGCAAAGGATAGTTAGGGAGGTTGGAATGGGAATGTACACACTGCTATATTTAAAATGGGTAACCAACAAGGACCTGCTGTATAGCACATGGAACTCTGCTCAATGTTATGTGGCATCCTGGTTGGGAGAGGAGTTTAGAGGAGAATGGATACATGTATATGTGTGGCTGAGTCCCTTTTCTCTTCACCTGAAACTATCAAAGCATTGCTAATCAACTGTGTGCTATGTGGTGCTTAGTCGCTTGGTCGTGTCGAACTCTTTGCAACCCCATGGACTGTAGCCCGCCAGGCTTCTCTGTCCATGGGATTCTCCAGGCAAGAATACTGGTGTGGGTTGCCATGCCCTCCTCCAGGCTATCTTCCCAACCTAAGGATCGAACCCAGGTCTCCCGCATTTCAGGCAGATTCTTTACCAGCTAAACTACCAAGGAAGCCCTGCTAGTCAGCTATACTCCAACACAAAATAAAAAGTTGTTTTGTTTTGTTTTTCAAAAAAGGAAATGTACCTTAAACCCATGAACTGAATTAGGGGGAAAAAGAAAGAATATTATTGGAATTTCAGGTACTAGAATTAGGAGGCAATTTCAATTATGATAAGGGCTATCTGAAGGAACTCTTAATTCCCTAATAGTCATTCAAATTTTGATTTCCATGCATTAAGCTTCTCAATACACTTGTAGACTTAAATAATAATCCTTGGGAAGGTTGGACTTTTTCTGAGTCCCTTTATACAGAAAGAAAGGAACCCAGAGAATCATCAGGAGTATATTCAGCCCTGATCATATGACCTATCTCATTTAATTGTTCTTTGGATATGACTTTTTTTTTTCCTGTGTTCACTCACCCACTTTGTTCCCCCAACAATTAATTCATTCTCCCAAACCATCGATATGAGTATCATAAAATAGAACTTATAAGAGTTCATCCTCATATGGGGAAATAGATCAAGCATTTCTTTAAAGAACCTGAGATTTCCCTTGCTGGATTTTTAATTAATAACAAATCTACAGCAGGAGCTTCAGGGCCTTCCGTGTCACAGCTCTGCTCTAGTTTGCCTTCAGATTGGAGCAGAGACATCTGGCGAACGCCTGCTAAGATGGTGTTTTGCTTTCCCTTTTCAAGTATGTCTAGAAGTTTAAGATGATTTTTTTTTTCTCTCATCTGAACTACTTTGTCAGGGCACACATCCAGCTGTGCCTAGACAGTCTCCGAGTATTCCCATCAAAGCAGAGACAATCAGATGCTTGGGACGGTCTAATGAACAGATGCTGTGAGCTCTCAGAGCTCGCGATGCTGAGCATCTGCAAGGAAAGCATGGTTTAGTTTACAGGCAGAGCCCCGCCAGGTGTTAGCTTTGGGATGGAAGACCTTCTGCTCTAGCATGGAACACTCAGCCAGTTAGACCAATAGAACTAGCACTGGAAAGCCAGCCATTCCTCACCCTCTTTCCTCTGCTTCCCAGTTCACAACCCCAGGGATCTCAACTGCTATGAGATGTTTCAAGAATCTCCCAAAACGTTGGAGGCAGCAGGCAACCAGGTTGCTAGAATTATGTACCTTAAGAGCTGGGCTGCCACTCCTTGGGTCCCTTCAACTACCAGATCTTGGAAATCTGTGTGCTTTTAGGATTTGAGGGTCAAAAATGTGACACAACTATATGGGGATGTCCACTGTGATCCTGAACGTTTCAGCTTTGCTTAGGTACCAAAGATGCTATACCCAAGTCATTTCCAATGATCAGGAAACTTAGTTTCCAAATGGGAAAAACCCACAGATGCACATAATTACATGTACACATAAATACTTGTATACACTACACACACACACGCATATAATATACATACACACAAGTACACACATGAAGTTTTTTTCACAGTCCTTCAAAAAAGAAAAAATAAAATATCTAGGGACAATTCTTAGGAGAAAAAAAGAAGAAGATGGACATTTTAATTACAAAATACAACACTATTTCCTGTATAATATTGTAAGCCAAAAAGCTAACTTATTTACAAATAAGAACTGGTGAAATTGGCACTTTTTTAAAACTTTTGTTTTCTTTTTCAAAAAATACTATCAGTTTCCTTCCATATTATATAGGGTTTGTGTGAAACACACAAAAAATTATATTTGGATTGTGTTTCTAAATTTGCATTTAGAATCTCTTTCCCTAGTGGTATTTGCAAAACACGTCAGCATATGTTTTTTAAGACAGAATTACCCATCTTTATATATTTTCACCCCCAAAAGCCAACACAATACAAACAATAAAGCTAATTTGAAACCAATTAGTAAGTCAGTTGAAGGGGGGGAAAAGACATGAGTAATATAAACTCTGGATGTTCAAACTGATAGCAAAGTCAGTTATTGATGGTTTTCTGTTTGCAACATGAGTCAGAGACTCCCTGATTTTTTACCAGAATTAAGAGTGTGTGTGTGTGTGTATGCATGTGTGTGTGCGTGTGTGTGTGTACAAGAGAGAGAAGGCGACTGAGAGGTGGGAGGGAAGGAGAGGAAAAGAGAGAGAGAGGGAGAAATTACACTGTTTTATTTAGTGTTCTGTCAGAGTTTGGTTTCTTAGACAATATACCTTCCTACACAATTGATGCCGAGTTCTTTAAGCCCAACTCAGCTGAAAGTTCAGATATGCATTTATCATAACACTCGAAATCCAATCTCCGTTCCCTTTTCCTTTTTCTTTGTAAAAAGTCATTACCAAACATATTGACTTTGAACCCTAGGGACCGAGAACCAGCAAAATTTGGAACAAGGATAATAGATAACAGGGTTTTTTTTTGTTGTTTTTTTTTTTTGTGCGTTTGCCTCCCTCTTAGTAATAAAGAAAACGAAGAGAATGAGATTAAAAAAGAGAAATAAAAAGTGAGCAAAAGCCCAAGACCAATGACCTTATCATTCCACAAATTAGTCCAGCAAACCCTGTTACACGGAAAACGTCTCAGCAGTTCTGGAGTATCTTCTTTTATGTAGGAAATGTTCATCACTCATGGCAAAGGGTAGTTTTTTTTTAATGTGTTATGCTTTGTGCTGGACAAATAACAACCTGATCCGTGATGGGAGTTGGCAAATGATGGGCAGTGATTTTTATTTGAGAAATGGGGACTAATATCACTTAACTGATCACTAAAGAGAACTTGGTTGGTTTGGTAGCATTCCTCATTCTGACTGGTGTGCTGGATTGTTTTAGTATTCATGTTGCCAGAAAGTCCAGCACACTTCATGCCCCATTGGTTATTTCTAGTCTCCTTTTTCTAGCCTAGGCTAGAAATAATCAGTCATTTTCAAGAAGTCTTAGGTTTGTGTTTTAGGTAGCATTGGTCTGTACTCTTCCTGAGCAAAGTACAATAGTGGGTGCGAGGGTGGCAAATAGTCCAGAAACTAAAACCAAATAAGGGACTTCAAAGACAGACATCAAAAACTAGCCCTGCCCAGTCGTTTAGAGACCCACAAAGCCCCCACCCCATTCACTGTTGATATTTCTGAATTTTTGCATCAGGGGATGTTTTGGCTTCTATTAACAGGTGTCATCTTCAAGGTCACCATGTACCTTTTTGGGGCAACTTAGCTGTTCACATAGGCTGGGAGTAATGTTTATTCTATGGCCTTTGAAGTGCAATCTGAAAGTTTCACAATCAAATATTTTACTCCTAGGAGATACTCAAATTCAATCACTCAGAGATAAATGCTGAGAAAGCCATGTTTAAACATCATTCTTAGCTTGCCAGTAGAATATAATCCTTTTTAAAGGCTCATTGTAACAC
The DNA here is from genome assembly GCF_019320065.1 of Cervus canadensis. NCBI lineage: Eukaryota > Metazoa > Chordata > Mammalia > Artiodactyla > Cervidae > Cervus > Cervus canadensis. The sequence goes on along the minus strand of NC_057413.1, from coordinate 5,325,259 downwards.
TGGGAAAAAATTCCCCATCACCCATAAACACAACAGCTGCATATAAATCAGGTAAACCAGTCTATCTAAATGAATTGTATGGCATGACATTGGAAGAAAAAGAGATAAAATTTAAAATAAGGGAAAATAGTTTCTTTGTTTCACTTTAAGCATTGTTATTCTGTATTACTTTTACTCTATATCTTCAAGTTCTTGAACCTTAGGCATGCTTTATCCTTTTATATCAAGTACAACATATATCTGCCATGATGTCAGACATGGCATTCATTAGGTGAAAACGCATGCATCCAATATATATATATTTTTAAAATCTTCAGGGTATTTTGTTATTTTAACACATTTTCTATGAAAATGCCTGAGGATTTTTCCACCACTTGCTTTTTGTTTCCTGCTGCTCTAAATTAAGATACCAAAGAATGTCTTGCTGGCTTAAAGAAGGTGGCGTGATTGGTTTTCAAGATGTTCTTCCAACTTCTTGTATTATACTTGAGCATAATCTTTAATTCCCTTGGTGGCCAACTCTACTTCATCTACTACTTGCAATAAAAAATTAAAGTAAAATTTCCTAAAGCCAAAGCAGTAGAAATTATATCGATATAATATACTGAATTATTTCTAAAATTAATGATTCTCTAGGGCTTCCCTAGTGGCTCAGATGATAAAGAATCTGTCTGCAATGCAGGAGACCCACGTTTGATCCCTGGGTTGGGCAGATCCCCTAGAGAAAGGAATGGATACCCACACCAATATTCTTGCCTAGAGAATTCCATGGACAGGAGAGCCTGGTGGGCTATAGTTCATGGGATCGCAAAGAGTCAGATACGACTTAGTGACTAAACAGCAGCAATGGAAATCTAACTTCACAGAAAACAGAAAACACGGAATTTAGCACATGCTTTCCTATGACACATGTTTCCATTATTTGTATTTCTGGCTGGTAGCAAAAGACTTCTTTCTTAGAGAAAATATGATTTTAAAAAATTTCACTGAAGTCTTAAGGTCACTTTAACCTCAATTAAACTAAGTCATTACTAATTATCCCAGAATCTAAAATCATAATGCATACTCTTCTTTTGTTAGTTTATGAATGAGTGGCTTGAGTGACTCAAAGATTTTTTAAGAAGTCTTAATGACCTGTCTACGATAAACAGCTTATGCTTGAAAATAAATAGGGGCTGTTTGCATGTGTAGTACTGTTTTGTCGTAGAAATTTTGCTTTCCATTAAGAAGTGTAAGGGACCACCTGCACCATTTACTGCCTGAAGTAAAAGAACAGAAAGAGGTGTGCTTGTATGTGGTACAAATTAAGATGTCTTCAGCGCATGGAGCTTTTGGTAATACATTAAATTAAGGCTCTGAGATGTGCATTTAATTAAGATATTTAATTTGCAATGTCTGCTTTTCTTTAATTCCAATTGATTATTAAGAACAGATTTTTTTTAAGTTATTAAAAAGATGAGTAGAGAAAGGTACAAAGCAGGTGACCTCAAAAGTATATTCAGGACACAGCAATTGTCAGACAAATGCAGCATCTCTCCTGCCCGGCCCAGCCTGTTGCTGCCGTTTACATGACAGACTCATGTCAACATGGGTCAGATTGAAAGTGCTCCTTTAGCTGACTAATGAACATCCTCCCGCAGATTGTCCGGGTTAGTTATCTATTACTTCTGCTTACATCTGATCCAATCATTTGTAAGGTGGCTGGGACTGTTTATCAGAGCACATTTTCACATCCCAAGCAGGAAATGTTCACTGAGAGCCCCCTATCCGGAAAGGACTCTATTAGCTACACTGAGAATTGAAGAAAATCATTTAAAAGCATTCCATCCTCAAGTAGTTTACAATCTAATTAAAATACACCACACACACACACACACACACACACACACACACACACTGCATTCAGTAGATAACCACACAAGACATGTTGTAAATGCCAAATAACTTCTGGGAAATTTTGAGGAATTTAGAAGTGTAGGTGATTTGATGAGGTCAAAGATGTCCTTTCAAAGGAAGAGATTTTTGTTCTCGACTGAAAGAAAACCAAAGAGCACAATAGAAGCAAGTGATTGTTGATCCTCTCCCATGGAATGCAGCCCTTGAATTGTGTCAAAACAACAGTCTGAGGTCATGTTGTCTCTACACCCATTCTATAGATGCGGAAACTGAGGTCCAGGGTGGTTAAGTCTCTTAGCCACAGTCCCACAGTCAGGCAGTGCAAAGTCAAGGTGAGAACTTCAGAAGCCAGGTTCCAGAGCCCTCCCTTACCCACCTCCCGGGGCTCCCATGTGCTCAGAGAAGCAGAGAGACCGCCATGGGGAAGCATAAAGACGTGTTTTCGGGAGACTTCAGTGGTGGAATAAATGGTCCAGTGCAAACCATGCTCCAGAGAGCTGATTGGAAGGTACAGTTATAAATGTGCGCCAGGGCCAAGGTGAAGACTTCAAAGGGCATGCTAAGGTGATTGAACCTTTGTCCTAAGGCGGTGGAGGGTCACCGAGGATTCTCTAGTTCAGCGCTCACAGGGTGAAAGCAGTCGGATGAAGGCTTGTTCTGGCAGGGAAGGAAGGCGGTGAGATCCTGTAGAGAGTGCTGACACCCACAGATTCTTTCCTTCTGCCACTCCCTTTCCTTGGATATTCCTTTCTACTAGCTATGAAACCAGGGTTTTACTTGTTTTCCAGATTCATTATTTTTCCCTTTATCTTTTGAATCATAGCCTTATTTTGGTTGCTTTTTCTCTGAAACAGAGAGGCAGTGTTGGGTGTTGGAAAATCGTGGTAACTCGAGTTTGATTCTGGATATCGGTATTAACTAAGTATAGGAGTTTGTGTGAATCAGTTAGCCTTTATTTCTTTTAATTTGCTTTACTCAAGTATAGTTAATTTACAGTGTTGAGTTTATTTCTGTTCTACAGCAAAGTGATTTAGATACGTGTGCGTGTGTGTTAGTCACTCAGTCATGTCCGACTTTTTGCAACCCCTTGGACTGTAGCCCACCAGGCTCCTCTGTCCATGGGATTCTCCAGGCATGCATACTGGAGTGGGTTGCCATCCCCTTCTCCAGGGGATCTTCCCAACCCAGGGATTGAACCTGGGTCTCCTGCATTGCAGGCAGATTCTTCACCACCTGAGCCACCAGGAAGCACAGATATGCATTCTTTCTCATATTCTTTCCCACTGCGGTTTATCACAGGATACTGAATAGAATTCCCTGTGCTATACTGTAGGACCTTGTTGTTTACACATTCTCTACATGAGAGTTTCCATCTGCTAATGTCAAACTCCCAGTTCAGCAATGCCCCCCTCACCAACCTCCCCCTGGGCAACCAGTTAACCCATCTTCATTTCAGTTTCCTTCTTCAAAAGTCAGGAAAAAAATTAAAAAGATAGTCTTCATGATGAAGTGAAAAGATGCCAGTGAGGGTTTGAACAGGGTGACGATCTATAAAGTAGCGGTTGGCACTGTGCTGAGAACAAGACACCGCAGAGAATATCCATCCATCCCTTCCCTAAGGACACACAGATACAGGTGGCAAGGGGTCTCAGAGAGTCAGCAAAGGATGGAGCAGGGCTTTGACTCCACTTTGATATCATTATGAAGTCCGCCCTCTTGTTTACTGTAGCAGAAGTGATGTGAAATGAAAGTCGCTCAGTCGTGTCCAACTTTTTGTGACCCCATGGACTATACAGTTGATGGAATGCTCCAGGCCAGAATATTGGAATGGGTAGCCTATCTCTTCTCCAGGGGATCTTCCCAACCCAGGAATCGAACCATGGTCTCCTGCATTGCAGGCATATGCTTTACCAGGGAAGCCCCTGTTGTAGCAGACAGCGTCTCCATTGCTTGCTAGTTATTATTATCATTCTTCCAAATACCTAGTCTTTCAGAGCGACTCCCCACATTTTTTACACATATTCCTAACACAACCACTTGTATCTTACCATCTCTTAATGATTTCCCCTCCACCAAGTACTTCCTCTGACTCCAGATGATTCTTCCTAAATGGCAGTGTTGATCATCTCCTTCCACTGCTCAATGTCTTGTGTGGCTTCCACTTTCCCACGACGTATAGAATAGCACAAAAATCCCTTCACTTGAAAGTCAAGAACCTCAAACAAACGCCAGATAGATTTGTCCACCCTCATAACTGCATCTCTTTAGCCCCTGTGGACATAAGCCTCCTCCACATCCAGTCAGCTCACCATTCCATTGCTCCAGCATGCCTTGAATTTTCATAACTGTCGTAGACGTGAGGTCTTACAAGTGGTCTCCTATTTTTAACACTTGGTGAGTGCCCTCTGTCTGTGGAATCCAGTGATGATCTTATACAATTGAATTCACACTCACACACACACACACACACACGACCTTTATTTCCCTGTACCCCCACTTACCTAATTTCATGCTGAAAATGGAAAGCATGGCTTCTTCCACATTCTTTGTTATCACAGATACTCTTTTAATTCACCCAATTGTAAGTCCGCAACAGCCATCACTCTGAGGGTACCAGGAGTACATAAGTCCCTTTCCTAATTTAATCTTATTTTCAACTTTTAGAGACCCCTGGGATACAAGGCCTTGGAGAAGGGAATGGCAACCCACTCTAGTATTCTTGCCTGGAGAAGCCCCATCGACAGAGGAGTCAGGCAGGCTACAGTCCATGGGGTCGCAAAGAGTTGGACGCAACTGAACGACTAACATTAGGCGCTAGGTATACAAAGCCAGACCCAACTGCGTGAAGCTGGGAAACTAGTCGAAATCTTGGGAGACTAAGATATGAAGCAATGATTCTTTCTCTTTCTTTTCTTGATGATGAACTGAAGATTGAGAACCTGCCAGGAACACAAGGTCCTTCTAGAGTCCCTTTGATGAAAAGGAAACATCACATTAGCCCTGATATTGACCAGAGGGTGTGGGGGTGTAGTCTGGGGACACAAGCAGTCTTTAATCCAATAAAGAAAAAAAAATAACTTTGAAGGGATGGAGACCATACAAAATGGCTCAAGAAGCAGGTCAGTCAAGTAGACCCAAGTCAGAGAGTCTGAGCGCAGTAAGCTTCAGCGAGTGTAACCCAGTGCCCCAGGTGGGGCAGATATAAACAGCTGACTGTCCAAAAGGCAGAGGCCACTGAGTGCCTGACAAAGATGCTAATTTTTTTTGTAAGACAAAATAATCCATTAAGGACACTGGGAAAGAAAAAGAGAAAAAGAAAGCGGGCAGCTCACGGGCAGGCACAAACATAATTGCGGCTATTGCATTTTTTTTCCCCTAAAGTAGTTATTTGCGGTGCCTCCGAACTCTAATGTGTTTTTATGTTGCAGCCCGTCAGATTGGGGCAGGCTGCTTGACATTTGCAAGGTTCTATTGCTATTAAAAAGAATGATGTTATCGAGAGGCAAGCGAGGCAACGAAGCAAAATTAATTAACGCCACCATCTAACAAAGCAAAATAAATTAAATGATGGTTGACTTGCATTGTGTACTTCTGAACGGTGACTGAAGGGAAACCAAAGCTTTTAACCCCCTCTGCTCTGAGCACGGTGCCGTGGCGGAGCGGCCACCAATGCGAAGGAAGGACTCTCTGCCTGGCGCTTGCAGACAAGCGGGCCAGCGGGCGAGTCGTTTGCACCCTTCAATTATAAAACCACTGCCTTTGCAGGCAGCAGATAGAACACAGTAGGGAATATTTTCCCTAAGTCCATATGGCCTCCCAGCACCCTTGAAAGATATATTATTAGGTTTGCCACACGTGAAACACAAGTGAGGACAAAGCCGCTGATGAATTTGAAACGAATTGGAGTCCCTCCTGCTCTCAGATTCCTTGGGGTGTGTGATCGCAATGACCTGTCACTCTGCACACACCAGGGAACCAGCCACAGAACAAAAGTTGTGTGAAACTACCCCGAAAAGGTGGCTTTCCAGAAAGACCCCGAAGTGGAAAGTGTGGGAAAGTGTTAGTCGCTCAGTCGTGTCCAACTCCTTGCAACTCCACGGACTGTAGCCCGCCAGGCTCCTCTGTCCATGGGATTCTCCAGGCAAGAATACTGGAGTGGATTGCCATTCCCTTCTCCAGGAGATCATCCCCGTCCACTCCCCACCCCAGGGATCAAACCTGGGTCTCCTGTGTTGCAGGCAGATTCTTTAATATCTGAGCCAACGGGGAAATCCTCTGGTTGGCATAGAAATGAACAGCTCATAAGTCAGTCGTTAAATGACGCTTTATTGAGAGTGTGCTCTATGACCAGAACTGTGATACCTATGTTGAGGGACATAACAGAAATATAAGCCATGGTGGGGGCTTCCCTCATGGCCCAGTGGCTAAGCCTCTGAGCTCCGAATGGGCTGGGGTCAAATCCCTGGTCAGGGAACTAGGGCTCACATGCCACAGCTGAAAGATTCCACAAGCCGCAACTAAAACCCAGCACAGTGAAATAAATAAATAAATATTTTTTTAGAAAAGCCACAGTCCATGGAAGCTTTGTAATCTGGTTGGGATGGTGAGATCTGATCAGGTGCAACACACAGAACAAGATAGTCTTATGCTTAAATATACATGCATAGAAAGATATTTAGATATAATTTTATCAATGTACATATAGAGAGATATAAATAGCTGCACTGTTAGATCCAATAAAGCTGATTCCTTCAGCCTGGGAAGGAATTCACCCACTGCTTCATGTTTCTAACATATGTTGCATTTTTTCAAAGCACTTAGTTTGTGATTATCACAACATGACTCTGAAAGTACATGAAGGAATGAGGAGATAGGACAGCCATTAATATCTCCATATTATGGAAGGTTAGTCATAGGCAGGGGGAGGTTAAGCTACCTATGAGACCTAAAGACTAGCAAATGGTTATAGTAGCACACACGTTGCTCATTTTCCATAAAATTTAAGTATCAGTGAGACGAGGGAGATCACTTTGGGCTGAGAAAGTCAGGATGTTTTGCAGAGGCGGGAGTAGGGACAAGGTACTCTAGGGAGCGGACACAGACTAAAGGTAAGACTTTCCTTGCCCTGTTCTGCTCTTGGGGACCGTGCTTAAGGAAAGCAATCATACCTGGTACTACCCTCTGCTCCTTACCATATTCCAAGGAGTATAGCAGATGCTTGGGTCTTTTCTATCAGCAATGAAATAACAGTGATTGCTTATTACATCCATATAAAATTCACAGTTTCCAGGCCAAAAAAAAAAAAAATGCACCCGTATTTACACATTAATGAGGAGTGAGTTTCTCTTAAAGTCCATACAATAACTGCAAAGTAAAGATCGATGACATTTCCATCTCTCAGGAAATTTCAGTGCTCAGTTAATCCCTTGTACCTATTGCCAAAGTAAACACTACCTTTTAGGGGAACTTAACTGTTAAAGGCCATGGTGCAAGCAAACAAGATGTACAGTTTCTATTGCCCTGTTGGGAAATTTCTAGAATTTATTAAAAAAAACAAACAGACATGCTTATTGCAACAATGGAAAAAATAGGTGCATTGTATCTGCAAGTGTCTAGGTGTTTACAGATTACCAGTTAGTCAATTGTTGCTCAAAGAGAATAAAGATAAGCAAATGTGAACTTTAGGATGATGGTTACTGTTATCAGGTGGCACTCCTTAAGCTCAACACCCCTGATGGTATATTTTAAGAGTTATAAATTTAAACCTAGGCCATCCTTTCCAGAAGCCTGTTTTCTAAAGCAAATGTATGTATATTTACATATATATATATATATATCAGTTCAGTTCAGTTCAGTCGCTCAGGCATGTCCGACTCTTTGTTACCCCATGGACTGCAGCACGCCAGGCTTCCCTGTCCATCATCAACTCCCGGAGTTTACTCAAACTCATGTCCATTGAGTCAGTGATGCCATCCAACCATCTCATCCTCTGTCATCCCCTTCTCCTCCTGCCTTCAGTCTTTCCCAGTTCTTCTTCCCTTTCTGCCATAAGGGTGGTGTATCTGAGGTTACTGATATTTTTCCCGGCAATCTTGATTCCAGCTTGTGCTTCATCCAGCCCAGCATTTCTCATGATGTACTCTGCATATAAGTTAAATGAGCAGGTTGACAATATACAGCCTTGACATACCCTTTTCCCTGTTTGGAACCAGCCTGTTGTTCCATGTCCTGTTCTAACTGTTGCTTCCTGACCTGCATACAGATTTCTCAGGAGGCAGGTCAGGTGGTCTGTTATTCCCATCTCTTCAAGAATTTTCCACAGTTTGTGGTGATCCATACAGTCAAAGGCTTTGGCATAGTCAATAAAGCAAAAGTAGATGTTTTTCTGGAACTCTCTTGCTTTTTCTATGATCCAACAGATGTTGTCAATTTGATCCCTGGTTCCTCTGCCTTTTCTAAATCCAGCTTGAACATCTGGAAGTTCACAGTTCACATACTGTTGAAGCCTGGCTTGGAGAATTTTCAGCATTACTTTACTAGCATGTGAGATGAGTGCAATTGTGTGGTAGTTTGAACATTCTTTGGCATTGCCTTTCTTTGGGATTGGAATGAAAACTGACTTTTCCAGTCCTGTGGTCACTGCTGAGTTTTCCAAATTTGCTAGCATTTTGAGTGCAACACTGTCACAGCATCATCTTTTAGGATTTTAAAGAGCTCAACTGGAATTCCATCACCTCCACTAGCTTTGTTTGTAGTGATGCTTCCTAAGGCCCACTTGACTTCACATTCCAGGATGCCTGGCTCGAGGTGAGTGATCATACCATAGTGATTATCTGGGTTGTGAAGATCTTTTTTGTATAGTTTTGTGTATTCTTGCTACCTCTTCTTAATATCTTCTGCTTCTGTTAGGTCCATACCATTTCTGTCCTTTATTATGCCCATCTTTGCATGAAATATTCCCTTGTTATCTCTAGTTTTCTTGACGAGATCTCTAGTCATATTCCCATTATGTAAACATATATATATATAACATATATATACATAAAATATAAATCTTGTATATGTTTTCATTTCTTCAAACATATTTTTATATCTCTTTTCTTCTTTCAGAAGAAATTGTTTGTGCTAAAAGACCCTGATGCTGGGAAAGATTGAGGGCAGGAGGTGAAGGGGACGACAGAGGATGAGATGGCTGGATGGCATCATCGACTCAATGGACATGGATTTGGATGGACTTTGGGCATTGGTGATGGACAGGGAGGCCTGGCGTGCTGCAGTTCATGGGGTCACAAAGAGTCAGACATGACTGAGCGACTGAACTGAACTGAACTGAAAATGTATTGTTTATCCAGTAATTAAATTTGTAGTTTAAGGAGATAAAGTGATCTTGAGGTATCTTCTTTGTCAAGTAAGTCTCTCCATGTGGGCTTAAAGTCAGAAGATAAATGTGACTTAGTTTCAACTCGGTTGAGTTCCTAATTTAGAAATTAAAGTGCCTCAGTTTCACTACCTATAAAATGGAAATAATTATTGTAAAGAATTCCATAATGGTTTATATGATGAAACATTTATAAATTATCACATGCAAATGTAAAATATTAATAATAATAACAAAGCATTTGCCGCTCTGATGACAGTTGTGTGTCTCTGATTTTTTTCATCTTCTCAATAGGAAATAGTACAAATTTATCTCTATTTGATATTTATTTTATCTTTTATTAGTTTGAAAATATTTGATATTTCAAAGATTTTTTAATTTTATAATTACAGAGGTTAGAAATTAACAAAGGTTAAAAATCCACTTGTTTCCTGTACAGATCGCTCAGCCTCTCCCCATAGATGAGCTCATTCAGGTCGACACATAAATATCAACCCCACTGTTGTGTATTGCATAGTTATACTCATCCTTCACCCGTTCGCTCACTCACACACACATTTAAATGGAACCTGTTGCCTAGTTGAGGTTTGATTATGTCTGCTCCAGCTTTCCTGCCTCTTTCTGCCTGGAAAAACGCAGATTTGCTGTCACAGTCATTGTTTCCAAGAACTGTCACTGACTATACAATGTAACCATGTATATTTGAAAACTATAGAGCCTTATGCATTTTCCATTAGTATTACCTTGGCCCCTTGCTTTCATGATTGTATAATCTTCCATCTTAAATAAAAATCAGATTATACCAGTTTTACTGTGCCTTTAAAATTCTTCAGTAAAATAATTTGATGTTACTCATTCGTGAATGTTCCTACAGAGATCTTCCTTTAATTACACCCAAGGATTTTTTAAGACCCTCTTAAAAATGCAGATAACAGATAGGTTATATCACCTTAGTTATATCTCATACTTCGATTTTCCAGTTTGCTTTTTAAAAGCTTTACTTTGAGGGGAGCTAATTTTTGGCATTTTACATATAAACAATTTTCTAATGAGAGCATCATTTGAACATGAAAGATGCTCATCTTTCATGAAAACGTATCTGTTCCTGGGACTAAATTAACAGGAAAATCGGGTTTCGAGCTTGGCTGAGACAAGTTTTGGAAGACCTCTTTTGTTAATTGATTGATTTTAAGAAGTCTGTTTGATTTATAGTTTAGTCCTACATATTTGGGGAGAGGACTTCTCCTCCCTTCAAAACGCACGTCCGCAGCCACCCTGTAGTGAGTTAGTGAAAGGTGTCCACTTATACACAGCAGAAAAAGGATGTAATGAGTCAGAAAGGGATGTGTTTTATGCAGTAAGCACTTTCCACACTCTTTCCTGCACCGCTACATTTATGCTGAAATGGTCCATTTATTTTAATCCTAAATAGGGTCCCTAGACAGAAGCTGAGAATGGAAGGAAAGTAAAAGGAAAAATAAAAGGATTTCTATTTCAGAAAAAAAACTTAATTCAGAATAAGCAGGAAAAAAAAAAAGATACAACACTCATTTAGCCTTTGGTAGAATTGAATTTTTATGGCTATGGCGCCTACTCTTTGCTCTATAGGCGTTTGCTTTCAGATCTTCCTTCTTCCCCTCAACTTCGATAGGCCCATAACTAAATAAATCATCCTCTGTCTCTCTTCCCACCTGCAGGTTTCCACTGCAGCCCTGTATCTTGGAAGAATGATGGAAGGTCAAGTTAAAACCATATCTTAGAGGTACATGCCTCCATTTGGGTTCTGAAATGAGAATATCAGTAGCGCATGCAAAATCATCTTATATTCATCCCGCTGGGGGCCATGTACAGAGTTTCGAAAACAACCTCTACACCTGCTCATAAACCAGCCCAGTTATAGTCAGAAGAGGAAGATTAATCAAGTTAGATATTAAGAAGGTTAACACCGTCAGGCACCAACCCTCTCGATAATGTCCAACAAGATTTAAAAACTCGCTAAATTAATATAAGTAGACACTGGCAGAACACAGAGCAAACTCAGGACCTGGTTAGACCTAACTGTGAGGATTAGGTAGACACATTTGCAATGGTGCTAGTGGTAAAGGGTCTCTTGCCAATGTAGGAGGTTCAGGAGACTCAGGTTTGATCCCTGGGTCTAAAAGATCCCCTAGAAGAGGGAATGGCAACCCACTCTAGTATTCATGCCTGCAAAATTCATTCCATGGACAAAGGACAGAGGAGCCTGGCGGGCTACAGTCCGTGGGGTCACGAAGAGTCAGACACAGCTGAGTGACTGAGCAAGCACACTCAGCTACTGAAAGGTTATCTACTAAAATACAGTCCTTGTTGAGGTCAGTTTGGAAGTAGTGTGGCCAGCCTCCCTTACCTTAAACGGCACTTGTGCATGAGGTGGACTTCTGTCATTTTCCCAGCATGTAAACTCATCCCTGTTTTGGAGAAATCTCCATTGTGAGTGTTTGTGGAAGAGCTATACTTTCTCATATAAATGAAAAAGGAGACCAAACACTCCATTTCCTCATCTCTGAGAGTTAAGGTGCCAGTGTACGACCTGGAATAAAACAACTGCGTGCTTTTCAGCTCTGAAACCTGAACATGAGATTTGAAGTGAGAGTTAGAATCTATATGTTGTATCAGCGTGGCGTGGGAGGTACTGCTAAAATTCTGAGCAGTGGTAGCTGGCATCTCCAGAAGTAGTGGTAGAATAAATGCTGATGGTAGCCCCTTCGCGAGGTCTTTTCTTTACTAGAACACTTTTGTTTCCACCACTAAGCTTTCCTTGGTTTACACTCATTTTAAGGGGCCTCTGCTTATTTCTGTGAGCTGGTAAATAATGTTCCAAGAAGTTCGTTTTCGGATTAACTTAGTATAGTCATTGCGTTCTCTTGGTTACACTCCTGTATCCAGGGCATGTGCCGTAGAAAACAACTGCAGAAACACATGATGGGGGAGACACTAGCCTTTATAAAGGTAAGGGGGACTAAGAAGCAAGCTTCCTGCATTTAAAAAAATTATATGCAAAGAGACTTATATATACAGTTAAAGAATGAACAAAAGCAATGGGACGATGGAATTCAGGGTCTCAAAGCCCATTTATCAGGCAAATGCAGAAAGCCTATGGAATAATCATGTAATCTACCCAGGACTCACAGTCTCAGCAGGAAGAGAACCCTTTCTCAGTTTGGGATGTGGTCCTATAAAATGCATTTTGTGCTCTGACACGGTAAGCAATATATGGCACGATTTCTCCATACCTAGTACATAGGTTTTCAGGATCCAAGGGATAGAAGTGTAGATCCTCACTCTCACAGAAATGACCCATTTACAATTCTTGTTCCCATTCAGCTTCCTTAGTAATCAAGCAAGAACAATTTCCACGGATCCAACGGTGCTTGTGTTAAGTCAGTCTGAGACTGCTACTTAATTCAGGCACCTTTAACTCATGAGTGTACAAGCCAAAACACAATAGCAGTTACATTGCTGTCTTCTTTCTGTTATTGGCACTGACTATGAGGGAGGATTAGGATTCCTGGCTATGGGGGAAGGTTAGGATCCCCTGTATGGAGCAGAGGGGCCTGGAGATGGAATTCAGAGGAGCCTTTAGCGTGTCTCAGTGTATTAGCCAGCCCAGTGGCAAAAGATATCGGAACATAGAGAGCATCACCAAAATCTGGGATTTCCATACTGGGTGAGAAGCCTGAGCAAATGTGGTGATGGGCAAAGGCAAAGAGAGCGTGAGCTGGTATGAAGAAGGAAAGGACTAAATACCAGGGATGCTTCATGGCCTGAAATCCAGAAGTTCAGCAGCATTTATCCACAAAGTCTCTTCATGTGCATGTGTGCATTTACATGTCTCAGTTTCCCTTTTCGTTTCATCCCCAGCACCTCTTATACCAGATGCGCTGGCTGCAGCTAACTCTGCACCTTGTTCCACAGGCTTCAGAATAGCTGACCACAATCGTGGCAGACTAAGGGAAGGCAGGACCTTGCCCCAGAAAGCCGTCACTTGGAGCCATAAGCGGATACTGATGGGAATTTGAATGGTCTCTCTTTGGGAATGAAAAGGGGATAATTTTGGTTGCCCATTGAGTGGCATTATATTGGGAGAGTTATTGTTTCAATCTAATTGTGAGAAGAAATATGTATTTGGAGATTGGGTAACTAAAAGGTTGAATGTGGTAAACAATAGTTGCCCAGGATAGAAATTGCAGGAACTTCTCATCTCAGAGCATTCCCCACTGGGTGGGTCCATTCACGGACATAGCATCCAGCGGCAAAGGTGCAGACCAACCACGGCAGCATCAGCTTCCAGCTGTGAGGGCGCAGAGCCTGAGGGATGACCCCAACCAGAATGAATGAATAAGTGCAGGGTGACCTCAGCTGTGGTCCCTAGTATCTCGTCTTTGCATTCCTGTCCATTTTCTGAACTTAATTTTTCAATAACTCACTATTTATAGAGACCACTCCATGTATCCCTGATGTCTTAAATTTTCATTCTGTTTATATGAATGAGTTGGTTTCCATAGTCTGTATCAAAAACTCCTCACAAGCACAGATATGCTCTCTGGGGTCCAGCATTCTTGTGTCTACAGTGATTTCAGTTGGAAAGAAAAATATCCAGTGCTGTGATTAAGAGAAGGAAAGATGAAAACTGAGTGTGCGTGTGTATGTCTGTTAACGTATAAAAAAGAGGAGTGGTTACCAAAGGAGAAGGGAGGTGTTCAGTTCAGTCCCTCAGTCGTGTCCGACTCTTTGCGACCCCACGGGCTGCAGCACCCCAGGCCTCCCTGTCCATCACCAACTCCTGCAGTTTACTCAGACTTATGTCCACTGAGTCGGCTATGCCATCCAACCATTTCATCCTCTGTCGTCCCCTTCTCCTCCCGCCGTCAATCTTTCCCAGGGAGATGGGAGACAGCAAAATGGGTAACAGAGGTCAACCAAGTGGACGGCTGGCTACAAAACTATTGGTGGTGAGCATACGATAGTGTATACAGAAGTTCAAATATAACCTACACATGAAACAACGTTATAAACCAGCGTTGAGGTGAGGTGTTAGTTGCTCAGTCATGTCCAACTCTTTGTAACCCCATGAACTGTAGCCCGCCAGGCTCCTCTGTCCACAGAGTTCTCCAGGCAAGAATACTGGAGTAAGTTGCCATGTCCTCCAGGGGATCTTCCCGACCCAGGGATCAAACCTGGGTCTCCTGCATTGCAGGTAGTTTATTTACCATCTGAGCCACCAGGAAAGCTGGTATTACCTCCATAAAAAAGAAATCTTAATAAAAGGAAAGTTAACTCCAATTTCTTTCTTAAAAAAGGAGCCAATTTTTTTGAAGACACTTAGAAGATATAATTGGTTGAATTATTATTAGCGGATGTCTATAGTGTGTGCTTGACAAAATAGTGAACAGCACAAAGCAACACGGTACATCTCCCCTCTCCAAGTTGCTTGCTACCTGCGTGTCTGTTATCTTAACAAGCTCCTCCGACAGCTTCCCCAGAAAGGAAGGTGGAAAAGGAAATATCTCTTTACGTCTCCTGGGATTTGCCTTAAGAAACACTTCTGTCCCACTAGTCACAGAATAACTAGTCTGTGCCCACACCTCTCCTCCTAGCTCTCTCTGTCTCTCTCTGTCTCTGTCTCTCTCTGGCTGCCCCCCCCCCACCCCCATGCCCTCCTCCCGGCCCCTAGGAAAATCCCTGTCAGAACCCACGACTCTCTGCCTTGGAATCCCGAGTACACTCTTGGCAGGAGGAGATGCTGAGCCTAGATTCAGAACCATGACCCTGGCCAAATGCTCTCTGTTCTCCTAGCAAACCATGCTATGATGCTAAATGCCTAACAACTCATTGCATGTCTTATCATATGATATTGCTCTGTGACAACCTAGAGGGGTATGATGGGGAGGGAGGGAGGGTGGTTTTGTAGGGAGGGGAGGATCTTGGGTACATCTTGGGAAGGGGAGATGTATCTGTGGCTGATTCATGTTGAGGTAGGGCAGAAACCATCACGATATTGTAAAGTAATTATCCTCCAATTAAAAATAAAATTAATTTTATAAAAGAACATTAAATTCAGAGGTAGATGTCCTGTCTCTTCAAGGTTGCAAACAGACATTTCTTAAACATTTTGCAGAAAAGCCTGCAAAAAAAAAGGGGAGAAATCATGAAAGCTCATCTCTGCTAAGGCTTTCAGTCAATCAACTTACAGAGCTAAGCATTAATGCATTTCTCAGTCCTTTCACACTGCACACTGGTGCTTTTTTGGCTGTAAGTTATAACAAAGTTTATCATTCAAATGGCCCCCTAAAGTGCAAGTTGTCTTAGAAGAATAGTGTCTATTATGTCTGTTTTTCTGGAAAAGGAAAGAAAAAAGAAAACTGAATAATATGAAAAAGAAACAGGAGGAAAAATTAAAAACACAAGTAGCAGTGGTTTGAGCCCCAGTGGAAAACATACATTTATTGGGAAGAATTCTCCGCAGGAACAGTGGAAAGCTTACATTTTCTGGTTCAATTACAGCATCAGGATCTTAGATATTGGTAAGAGGCTTGTTTCCAAGAAGAGCTCTGATACGGAATCAATACTGTCCTAAGTGATGCATTAAAAGTACTGCAGAAAATGTCCTACCAGTTTTAATAAATTGTTCCAGGACTTCGATGTATTTTTTTCCTACACATTTAGTCATTGTTTAAATTCCTGTTTTACTGAAAAGAAATCATGAGTGTTGGGGATTTAGGGAAAAATAATTTTGCAATTTGTAAGCCAGCCAGTCTGACAGTTTGATCTGGTTTCCACAGAGGGGTGAGGTGAGCCATCAACTGACAACACACACTGGCTTCTCCCAGGAAATTCTCATGTCAACTATTTGTTATAAAAATGTGCTGTGTTGTCCTCTGAATTCAAATTTGAGAACAGTGTCCAGATACTAGCACAGATATTAGAATGTGTTTATTTATGACTTTTACTGGGACTGCACTGTGCCAGGCAACACTCTCCCATCCTGTATGCTGTTTGGCCTTTGGCAAAGGAATGAATCTAATCTGCGTGCTACCCAGCATATTAGGAAATGTCCTGTAGTCCTTCCCAGATTCCCAGATGACAGCCATCTCTTTATTGGGAAATGAGGCTGTTCACTCCATAATTACAAATAAGGCTTAGAATTAAATACCTCTGAGAGTAAAACCTATTGACTTGAACCTCTCACGATACCTTTGAAGAAACATGGAGAAATGACCTAGCCCACTGTGAGCTTTGAGCGGAGATGAAATATGTGAAGTGCTTTGACATAACGTCTTGTATATACAGTAGTAGGTAGTGAATAAAGTGTTCTTAAATTAATTAAAGAGTAGACTATACTCAGCAGTAAAGCATCTGCCTGCCAATGCAGGAGACACAGGAGATGCGGTTTCAATCCCTGGGTCGGGAAGGTCCTCTGCAGGGGGGCATGGCAACCCACTCCAGTATTCTTGCCTGGAGAATCCCATGGACAGAGGAGCCTGGCGGGCTACAGTCCATGGGGTGGCAAAGAGTCAGACACAGCTGAGCGACTGAGCACACACATCCAGCACACAAATGCTGTGTAATTTTAAACAAGTATTTTACATTTGCATTGTTTAGGTCGATGTTCAGAAACAGAAGACCATAGAATATTCAGTAGGTCAATTCTACTGGAGAAAGAAGAGACACCGCTTAATATCATCTGCAATGAATGAGAAGCAGAAGAGAGTGGGTCACGAAAGAGCCCAAGTAAAGAGAACAACGACATCCTGCTTGATTCTGCCCCATGTGTGCCTTCAGTTTCCTGCCAAAGTAATTTTCCAGCTGACTTATGCATCAGTACATTAGAAGGCATTATTCTTTCCATTTTTTTTTAGAGAGTAAACTGAGGCATTGAACAGCAGCAGTGTTTGCCTCCAGGGAAACATTCCTCAGGCAAGGTCAGCAGAACACAAGACTCTGAAATAGGAGGAATTATAAATGCTTCACTGAGCCATGATGAGCCTACCCAAAGAGGTTTCCTGGCAAGGGTGATGTGATCTTAAATAGGACTTGCTGCCTGAAGTCCAAGAAGGGAGGTTTCTTAGCTTCACAAAGGAAACGTGGACTGTCAGCGTCCTCAGAGAATAGTCGGACAGAAATTTTGTTTGGCAGTAAGATCTTTGAGGAAGGTTTTATGAAAGAGATTCTGGCCTTTGGGTTGCTAGCAGTTTAAGATGATATCACAGAAGCGCAACTTTTAATAATGAAATGTTTGTGAATGTCAATTTTGTCACTTCCTTTGGACCTTATTTTGGGGCTTCCCTGGGAGCTCAGACAGTAAAGAATCTGCCTGCAATGCAGGAGAACCATGTTCAATACCTGGGTCGGGAGATCCCCTGGAAAAGGGAATGGCAGCCCACCCCAGTACTCTTTCCTGAGAAATCTCATGGACAGAGGATTTGTTATAAATTGTTTGCTTTCCTAATTCAATTCATCAGACATCTCTTGGCACCTTGTTCTGTGGAGGCTGGAGAGTCAAAGATGTAAAGATCTCAGGAAACCTCAGGCCTTGACATACACATAACCTAGATAGACCCTTGAAATGGGCTACAAGAGTCCCATAAAGCATTCATGTTTAAATTTCCAAAGCTGGAAAATTTCTTCATGAGCGTTAGAAACATTGGCATGACCCCAACCAGGAGTGCAAGATAATATGTCTCAAAACACCCTGGTGCCTTGGCAAGGGTGAGTGAAATCTTTCATGAGAAAGGAAGATACAGGGACTTCCCTGGTGGTCCAGTGGCTGACTCTGAGCTCCCAATACAGGGGGCCCAGGTTCGATCCCAGCTCAGGGAAATAGATCCCACAACTAAGATCCCACGTGCCACAATTAAGACTCAGTGCAGCCAAATAAGTAAAATAAATATTAGGAAAAGAAGATACAGCAGAAGAAGGCATCCTGTTAGTGGTAAAGAATGGTGGATCCCTCTGCTCATGAGAAAGGTGTTCAGAGACCAGCTCCTGGCTCCCGGGGAGGCTGCAGGTTCCATGCTGGCCCGTAATGTCGGGTCAACATGCCCACCTCTTCAGAGTCAGAAGCCACTTATGCATTTACAAGTTACCTTGTAAATGAAGTACATGTACTCATTTCAGGATGACAGGCAGAGTTTGCAAATCTCTTTTCCTTCTTGCTTAATCCCTGGATTTTACCTATACTCCGAATGCAAGTAATGCCCATTAGTCAATTAATAGGCTGTTAAATGACAACAGTTCCGGGCAATTTAATTACTGTTGGTAAAATAAGAAATGAATGATTGCATGTCAGTAACCAGCTCCAGCTCCTTTTCTTGGAACAGATTAACTTTGAATCATGATAGTTTCTTTGGAAAAAAAAATTTGATTGTTTCCATGAATATATTAGTCGCTATTTCAGGGGTTATGGAAATTTTAGTCTTTGTGTGGTATGTCTCATCTAGGTGGGATGCAGGAAAGTTCTGACAATATTTACTTTCCAATAAAATAACACTAACTGTTTTTAAATAAACTAGAACTGGTGGTGGAAAAATTAAGTCAGGAATGAGCATTTTTTGGTTTTCTGTTCAGTGTCAGTCTATCCTAGCACCTGTCATCAATTTCAGGCTGTTCACAGTATTTTTTTTTAATTAGCTGATTAAAATCAAGAGAAATGTCAAAGAGCAATACTTTTAGCTTTAGTGGTTATTTCATGCATTTTTAGTCCATTTGACTTAGAATATGAGCCAGAACCTTTAATCTGGTGTGTCCATGTGATCTTGCTCCAGTATTTGTCCATGTTTGATTTCTTGAGTGTCCATTTGCTCCATCTTCATCCAAGTCTGATGGCAGCAGCGACTTTGCTCACTGCTTCTCTGAAGGACTATACTAGTGCCTGGCCCAAAATAGAGCTCAACAAATATATATGTGTTGAATAAATTGGTTGTGTAGGAGAAAAGATAGCTAAGGATAAGTTTTTCATGCCTACTTATCACTTTTAGAAGTGAACTGCATGTGTGTGCAATAGGGTGTGTATCTAAAAATAAAATACAAGGAAACTTGGAAAATTATACATCCTAGTAATGAAATGGAAGATTGAATTTCTCTCCAAGGCCTATCTATCCATAAAAGATGAATTGGAAATGAAAGGGTATGAGACAGGAAAAAGCTGAACTGGAGGCAATGAAACTGTCAATCTCTACCCCTTCCCAAACAAAGATTAGAAAAGCCATTGCTGGCATTTCATTTGATCATCTCAGCTGATAAATGCATTTGAGTGGCAATTAGGTGTGTTAATACCTGGGTCTACAGATGCTTGCCTTAGAGCAATTAAGATTTTTTGAAATATAACCTTCCTTGGCAATCCCCTATTATTAAATATTTATTGAAAGGCAAAGAAGATTTGTAGTAACATTTTAGAAGGGATTATAGGGTTTATAGTTTACTGGGACAAGATTCTGTAACACCCATTTTCGACGACTGGATCATCTTGCCTTAATTGTATTTAACTGCTTTCTTGCACCTGGAGGTAGAATTCGTGGATGAAGTACCAACAAACACATATCCAGTCCCATCCGTTTTAATTACCCCTTTCAGGTAGCATCCATTCCCTGAAGGACCACTGCATGGTAGGTGTACTGCTGGAACACTGCACAAGCAGGCATGTGCCCGGCCCCCCACCCCGTGTGCTGGGCAGAAATCTCCTAATTGAGCTCTGCCTACAATAAAACCCTCTTCCAGCGCATCCTTCCATTTCTGAGAGCTATCTTTCTAAAATGGAGATCTGCTTCATTCATTCAGACCTTCCTGGGATTTCTCATGATTTACAAATCGAAATCCAGATAACCATCATTGTGGAGAGTGTCTTACACAGCCTGCCTCTCCAGGTCCATGTCCAATCATCCTCAACTTTCTCTTCATGCCTCATCACTCACATTCACATTCGTGTACCGCAGCTATGGTACCTACCATCATTTCTAGCCCAGAAGCCCTTGACTTGACCAGAACAGCCTAGTTGTAAAAGGCATAGATGCTGAAGCCAGATGCCTGGGACCAGATCTAGCTTGGCTGCATAATTGTGTGATTCGGGGCAAGTTACTTGAATGTGGTCCTGTTTTTCATCATCTGTAAAATGAGGGTAACAGCAGCATCTTTCTTATATCATGAGTTAACACTGGTCAAAGTCTTACAGTAGTCCCTGGCATATAGTAAGAGCTTAGCAAATGTCAGCAGCTAGTATTCTCTCTAAGTCCTGTCTTCATCCTTAGGGCCTATACAGAGTCTCTTTGCTCTTATCACTTTCCCTCTCAATCCTCTCCTCTACATGGGCTTGGTCTGAACTCTGAGCCACCTCTGCTGCTGTTGTGTGCATCACCTTGCCTTGAAATTCTATCTTTATCCATCTGTCTCCCCACAAACTTGTGATCGTGGCCAGAGGTCTGCTGAGTTTATTGTCAATATTCTGAGAAACCTGCTCTACACACAACATGGTAACATAGAAGAAGTTCCGTAAATACTTTCGAATAAACGAATGAATGAATAACAAAAGGTGACCTGAAAACCCTGAAAGGCAGGCCCTTGACATCCTGCTGATGGCCCATGCCCTTTAGTCTCAGGGTGGTGGACGATATCCCGGCTGGAACTGACTATGATCACACAGGCTTTTCTCAGGTCAACAGTCCAGAAAGACTTTCAAATCTCTGGTTTCACTCTGTCCTAGCTGATGAGGGATTCTGGGGTCGGGGGATAGCCCCAGGGATCCCCCTTTGGATTTTGGTTTCTTGTGTCTCCTGGAAGGGATCTCTGATTTCCTTTGGGTTATCGTCTCATGCCTTTCAGCTTTGCTTGGGGCCCGTGTGCATGGCTGTGTATATGTGCTCAGTTGTGTCTGACTCTTTGTCACCCCATGGCCAGACTCTCTGTCCATGGGATTCTCCAGGCAAGAATACTGGAGTGCGTTGCTATTTCCTACTCTAGGAGACCTTCCTGATCCAGAGATCGAGCCCACATCTCCTGTGTCTCTTCCCTTGGCAGGCGGGTTCTTTACCACTGGTGACTCCTGGGAAGCCCTCCTGGGGCCAGGCAGAGCTGCTATTCTAATGAGACTGGTGTGAAGCTCTGACTGGGCAGCTGACGCTGGGCATACACACCTCACTTCTTGATGCTGTCGAGTTTACCTTTGTTCCTGAATCAGAATCCATCCCACCTCCCCTAGTAAGTAGTTCTACTCTTGGGTAAGTTATCTAGCCTCCCAGTTCCCCAGATTCCCAGATATAAAAGGAAGATAGTACTAATAATTATATCTACCTCACTGCACTGGTGAAAAGATAAGTCAGCACATGTAGTCTTTTTTTTTTTAATTTTTATTTTATATTGAAGTATAGTTAACAACCCAAATAGGAAAAGAATTTGAAAAAGAGCAGATACATGTAGATATGTAACTAAATCACTTTGCTATATACCTGGAAGTAACACATGTAGAGCCTTTAAAATAAGGCCTTGTGTGTGGATGCTAAGTCGCTAAGTTGTGTCTGACTCTTTGTGTGACTCCATGGACTGTAGCCCACCAGGCTCCTCTGTCCATGGGATTCTCCAGGCAAGAATACTGGAGTGGGTTGCCCTGTCCTCCTCCAGGGGATCTTCCCAAACCAGGGATGGAACCCACATCTCTTATGTTTCCTGCATTAGCTGGTATGTTCTTTACCACTAGCAGGATCTTTACCACCTGGGGATCCCTAGAATGAAAGTGAAAAAGTCAAAGAGAAGTCGCTCAGTCGTGTCTGACTTTTTGCGATCCTTAGAATAAGGCCTATTATTTAGTATGTGTTAGTTGCTCAGCCACTTCCAAATCTTTGCAACCCCATAGACTCTAGCCCAGCAGTCTCCTCTGCTCATGGAATTCTCCAGGCCAGAATACTGGAGTGAGTAGCCTTTCCCTTCTCCAGGGGATCTTCCTGACCCAGGGATTGAACCTGGGTCTCCTGCATCACAGGCGGATTCCTTATCATTTGATTCACGTAGGAAGAATGGTTGATGCTAAGTGATAGTATATATCAGAAGATACAGAAGCAGGCTTGCTGAAGATGGTTCATCAGATCCAGTAAATGAGAGGAAAGGGATGTGGTTTCTTGAGAGTGGCTCATGTCCAACCTCAGCTCCACATGTGTCAGGGAGCTTTACGAGGTTTGCTTTTGCTGAATATTTTAGTAAAGTGTTTTTTCCTTGACTTGAGAGATTTAACATTCATGCTTGCAAGTTGAGAAGAATGTGGTAACGTCTTAAAGTCGCCCATCAAAACCTTTTTTTCCTGATGTCTGGTTCAGGGTTTGGTCTAATGAAATATAATACTCTCCTAAAGTGATCTGAAACCTCCAACCCATGAACATTTGAGGGAACTCAGAATTTTCCCAGACATCACATGAAGTGTTGGCACCACTCTTATTGCAGAAATCTCATTAAGTCCTTTGTTCAGAGAGTGGACATCCTGATAGCCCACTGCTACATTCCAGACACCCAGACTCAAGGAGATATGGAAAGGTGTAATCACATGTGTCATATGCAGGTCAAAGAGTAACATGCTCTTAAGACTTTGGACATACATCTGTAGACCATTAGGCAATGCTTTCTTCAGAGTTCCACCTACCTTCCCAAGCTTTGTTCTCAGTCAGGTCAAGGACTCTGGTTCTTACTCTGAGGCTTGCTACTAAGTACTTTCAGACATTGGCACTTTCATCTCCTCACTCCTTGCCTGTGGTATTCTTTTGTGATTCCTATTTCCTTTATCTGTTGTTCAGTCGCTGAGTTGTAGCCCAGTCTTTGTGACCTTATGGACTGCAACACACCAAGCTCCCCTGTCTTTCACCATCTCCTGGAGTTTGTTCAAGTTCATGTCCATTGAGTCAATGATGCTCTCTGAACCATCTCATCCTCTGCCACCCCCTTCTCCTTTGGCTTTCAATCTTTCCCAGCATCAAGGTCTTTTCCAATGAGTCAGCTCTTTGCATCAGGTGGTCAAAATATCAGAGCTTCATCTTCAGCATCAGTCCTTCCAATGAACATTCAGGGTTGATTTCCTTTAGGATCTATTGGTTTGATCTCCTTGCAGGACCACAATTCGAAGGCATCAATTCCTTCGGTGCTTAGCCTCTGTTTCCTCAATTAGTACTATTAGTCACTCAGTCGTGTCCGACTCTTTGCAACCCCATGGACTGTAGCCCACCAGGCTCCTCTGTCCATGGGATTCTCCAGGCAAGAATACTGGAGTGGATTGCCATTCCCTTCTCCAGAGGATCTTTCCGACCCAGGGATCGAACCCGGGTCTCCTGCACTGCAGGCAGATTCTTTATCGTCTGAGCTACAGGGAAGATCCTCCTCTAGTAGAGGCCCTAAAATTTATTCCACAGGGTAGAATTTTGGAAGATCAGGTTCCTTTGGTTCTCTAGCCACCTGGCCCACCGTCTCAGGACAGAGACTCTGCTTTCACAAGGACAAGGAGGGAGAACTCTCCTGGAGGAGAGAATGGCCATCAGAACCATTCTTACTTTGGGCTATATGACCACTCACACCGACAGACCAGGGCCCTGGGCCTCCTCATTCTCCTGTTCATCTGTTGTGTTTTTTAAGAGTCCAACTAGAAGCGATGTCTGTTATTTACAAATATTTTGAGGTAAATTGAGGGCAAATTATTGTTAGCGTTTTTATTCTACTATCTCTCATCTATCTCGTTATATATCTGAACAATTGTTTGCTTTAGTTGGAATTGTTTTAATACTTTAAAATCTTGCTTTGAAGGAAGTCAGACTCCTAATGTGAAGCATATGGGCAAAGATGTCATAAATTAAAGAATAAAGTTAGGAAAGATGTTCATTTCTCTTATCCTGTCATCTAGCACATTCCCCACCCTCTGGCTTATAGTCCCATTTCTTTGCAAATTGGATCTTCATATTAAAGCCTTTAAGAACTGCTTTTCTGAGGTTTTTTTTTTTTTTTTCTGTTCAATTCCTTGCAGCAGAGGTTTACCACTTAGCTATCTTCTGTGAAGCATTCCTTTCTAAGAACCTTATTTGGGAATATTGAAATGGTCTCAGGTCTCCTGAATTGCTCCATATTCCATTCACAATGAAGTTATCCTGAAATTCTATTAGCTCAACCTTGAAAGCTTTTCCGACATTATCAGACTACATGAAATAGATAGGGATGGTTGCCCAGCTGACAGTTGCTGACCCAACCATGGGCCATAATTCATTAAGTAAAAAAGCAGTGGCCTCAATGGCGGGGACCATGTAAAGTTGCATTTTGCTGACAAGACGGCAACTTTGCCTCTGTCATGGCACTCAGTCTACTGCTGGCTTCCTGAATGGAGGCAAAGAAAAAGGATGGTGTCAGGCAAAGACAAGCAGCACAAATTAGACTTGAAAAATTGGAGGAGCTCTGGGATACACTTTTCTAAGTTTGAATTCAGAGTTGCTCAAGTCTCTCTATAAAACAGATCTAATTATTTCACTCTCCTGCTTAAAGATCTCGGTTTAGGTCTTTGTGTCTTGTAGAAGAATGTCTAAAGGCTTTTGCATGATGATGAAACACTTCAAAATCTAGCCTTAGGCTGCTTCTGTGAGTGTGACTGAAAAGTCTCTCCCAGATTCCCACATCCTACTAGGCAATTTTTTTTTTCCCACAGCCACATGGAAGTCGCCACTTCCCAGCTAAGCTCTGGAATGGTTGATTTCATTTTATGCATTTCAAGATGCTGTTTCTTCAATTTCATGTAAATATATATTTTATATATATATATATATACACACACATATGTATGTATATGAAAGACACACCTCTCTGTGCCTTTCACAGGAACAGACATCAGTCTGTGCCCTTCCGATCTCTGCCCTTGTCTGTCACCCCTTGTAGACTGCTCTTAAGAGCAAGGAGTAGTGTCTCCAACAGCATCCAGCATCCAAAGTTCCACCATCGTTACAACTAAGAAGCACACCAACACATCCCTGCATTGCCACGTTGGTAATTTGAATGCCGATATCCTCGTAACTAGACCTGACCACGCCCATTCC
Organism: Cervus canadensis; assembly: GCF_019320065.1. NCBI lineage: Eukaryota > Metazoa > Chordata > Mammalia > Artiodactyla > Cervidae > Cervus > Cervus canadensis. The sequence continues at coordinate 5,299,909 of NC_057413.1, read as the reverse complement.
AAGTTGTCCATCAGGGAAGAGCTTTCTTTAACCTAAAGGATCAGCTCTGAACCATGGTGCTTGTTTAGACTGAGATCTTGCAGGAGCATGATCGCTTCTGAAAATGTGTCCTGGTGGCTCATACTATATTTTCCAGTTATTCTGGTTGGGTTTCCTCTCTCCTTCCCACTTTCCTAGCAACCATTGGTAAGGCTCACCTACTTTGTCAACTGGCCATATTTGGCGGTGTACTTCAGAGATTAGAAACAGTACACTTTGAATTCAGAGTTTTCGAAAAAAATAAAATTAATTGTATACAAGTTCATTCACAGAATTACATTTTTATTTTCACTGTTCTTCCACCAAAAGTTAGAATTCCCATTGATTACGAAAACAGGCAACACATGACAATGGTATTAGCAATACTGTGGCTTTGCCATCAGTAGAAGCCACAGGGAGACTATTCCTTTAGAGATACTGAAATTATCCTAAAATATTGCTTACATTCATCATTGCTTTGAAATTAGGTTTGTTATTAGGCTTCCCCCATAGATATGCTTATTGCATGCATTAATGATGAAGCATCCATATAAATATATAACAATTTATAAATCTTTGTCAACTGTTTCAATATAATTGATTTCCTTGGCAATCCTATGAACTCTGTTTAACACATTTAACATGTGATTTTGTGAAAGGGCTCGTCTTAGAGCTCTTGCCAGCTCTGCCAGGGATGTGTTCTCAGTTATGCTGAAGGTCTGCACTGTCATCTCGGAACTCAAGAAATGAGTTACAATTTTACGTGAACTTCTCTCCCAAACATTAACTCTATCGTGGAATCTATGGCTGATTCATATCAATGTATGACAAAACCCACTGAAATGTTGTGAAGCAATTAGCATCCAACTAATAAAAAAATTTAAAAAAAAAAAAAAAATCTGCAGGTTTGATTTTCCCAGCTGTATGTGTCCTTTTTCCGACCTTATATTTAATACCTTATATTTAATACCTGCCATCTTCCAGAAAATCATGTCATGATCCTCTGACAGTAACTGCAGGTTACATGTTCAGTCTCGTTAGACTACCCAAGGGGGTTCTGCACAACATGGATTGAAGGTCCCTGACCTAGAGTCTACTATATGGAAATTATAAGAGTACCTACCTCATAGAGTGATTGTGGGGATTAGTAAACTAATGCTTATCCATTGGTCTGAATAGTCACTTGAGACCTACCTAGCTCCGTACAACTATTATTTATTATTATTCCAAGGAAAAATAAAGTCTTAAGGTACCCAATGCTACTCCTTGAAAGACAGGAACATTGACTGAAATTCCCCATCTTCCTTAGAAATAAAACTTTAAATCTCTGATACGTTGGCAGTCAGCTGATGTGTGAAAATACTTAAACAAAACAAATAACCAAGGCATAGTTTTTGATGCATCTTTGAAAAAGAAATCAGCTTCTTAATCAATTTGTTCAAAACAAACCCTTTTGATTGCACCTACTAGTGACAAAGCCTGTCAGAAACAGCCAAGTAATAAAAGAAGGTACACGAATCATGAAAAGTGAGCATGTAATTTCTTTTATTTACCCTATTGTTTTTCTAAAATCAAGTTAAGCTCTGGGTTTTTTGTTGTTTTTTTTTTCACTCATCTTTGTGGTCATGGCTGAGAAATTTTGCACTGAGCCTAAAATGTTTCGCATGATGAATTATTAAAAATCTTTAACTGTCGGACAACCTTCTTGTGGTAGAAGAGTGTTTTGTTTTGTTTTGTTTTTGCTCCTTAAAAAAATGACCCTGTGTTTTGCTGTGAGGGGAGACAGCTAATGAAAAATGGCCCAGAATTATTGTGAAACAATTGTCTGTAGTGTAATCAAGTCTGTTTCTGCCCTGCAACTACTCCAGGATATAATGATACATGTGTCATTAAGCAGCTGCTCTGGATGCCCGAGGAAACTGGTAGAAATTTGTACCTATTGTTTTCCTTGCTCCAGCCCCCTTTCCCCCTGCGTTACCCATATTCTTTCATCTCCCTCGTGCTTTTTGGAATATGACTGCAAAAATTTTGTGAAATACAATCATGTATCTTCACACATATAAATTTATGTACATATATATATGTATATATATATATATATATTCACACGCAGAGGTATGGAGCCATTCTTTCCTTTTCAAAAAGCAGCAATACGATAAAACATTGCAGTCTTCTGGGAACTTTTTGTAATTACGAAATGCATAAAGTAAGCTTTTTAGGATGGTGATTTTTAACACAGGAAGCAGAGGTCAAGGCAGAGTCAGCAACTAATGTAGAACACGCTTCTAACATGAAGCAATTGTTTGTTGAATGGCTGCTAAATTTTATGTGGCAGAAGGACTCAAGGACTGTCTCTCTGCACTGGCTTTTCTTCCTCTGTGTGTGTGTGTGTGTGTGTGTGTGTGTGTGTGTTTGTGTGTGTGTGTGTGTGCGTGCATGATCAGAAAGTTTTAAATGAGGTTCAAACCAGCATTCTTAGTACCACAGTCCTCCAACCCAGAGCCAGACAGAGTGGGACAGATCTGCTCAACATCCATCCTCACAAAATTAGAAAGCAACATCATTGGGTTTATAAGTGTCCACATCTATTTTTCATTTTCTCTCATGGTTCCTCTAATACCAAGTATTGCAGAAAGAAGAGGGACATGGGCAAGAGAGGGACATAAAGCAATTCCATTTGTAATAGATTCCCCTTTAATAAGACATAGCATAGAATTTATACATCATAAGATTTTCCATTGAATGCTTTATATCTGTCTATATTTTCAATAATATGAAGGGCCTGGATTAATCAGGTATATTTCATGTAACTAGCATGCATCTACAATGTTATATCCTCTGTACCATAAGCTCATCATAAGAATTTAATACATAAGCAACTAAAAGCAGTCATTTCATTTAGTGGATTAATGATGTGACATGTTTTTATTAACAACATAAGATGATCCTGCCAGTGACAGCATTTGATGTAATCTTTGTGTGTAAACATACCGGGGGAAAAGTAGAATTCTCCTGGTGAAGATTTACCTTATGCATTTTATATTTGTGTTTTGTGTCTGCAGCAAAAGCATGCCTATTATGTGGTGTGCTTTTGATAAGTGCCTTTTCACTTCTAGAAATAGGTGTCTAAGCCAACACAATTTATCTTTCAGCCATTCAAATAGTAGCCATGTAAACAAGGCATTTAGAACTCTGCAGTCATACATGCTGGAGCTAATATGGGAAATAAGCAAGTTTTTAAGTTATTTGTACCCTACCTGGGAATTTTCAAATCTCTAGGTGGACAAATGGAAATCCTCCTAAAACGTAATTTAATCTTAATGCAGAATTCAATGTAGAGAGAAAAGAGGAAGTGCTATTTTTTGATGACATCTTGCTGAACTACAATTACTTCCCTATGTGAGGTCTCATTGAAGAGAGGGTGTTAGAACGTGTTCACACATTCAGTATTAAAAATTATCACATGGAATACTATTTTACCGTTATTATTTTTAAAATAATGATATTCAGTGACAAGGAATTACAGGGTCATTGACCCAACAAAATCAAGTAAATATTTAGACTTTTAATACAGATGAATGAGAAAATCAACTTTAATGCTTTTGGAAATGGGAGTGCTAAAGCATAGGGGACATTATTATTATTATTATTTGGAGTATAATTGCGTTGCACTGTTGCGTTAGTTTCTGCTGTGTAACCAAGCCAATCAGCTGTAAGGACACATATTTCTGCCCCCTGGTGAGCCTCCCCCCATCCCCTCAGCCCCACCCGTCTAGGTCCTGACAAAGCGCCGAGCTGAACTCCCTGCTCTATACAGCGGCTTCCACTAGTATCTGTTTGACACATGGTAGTGTGTATGTTTCAGTCCTGCTCTTCAATTCACCCCCTCACCCCCGCCCCACCTGTGTCCACGTGTCTGTTCCTCACCTCTACATCTCTGCCCTGCAAATAGGTTCAACTGAACCATTTTCAAAGATTCCATATATATGCATTCATATATTTAATACAATATGTATTTTTCTCTTTTTCACTTCTTCACTTTGTGTGACAGACTCTAGGTGTAACTGCCTCCCTACAAGTGACCCAATTTCATTCCTTTTTATGGCTGAGTAATATTCTATTGTATATATGTATGAAATAATCTTTATCCCTATAATATGAAGACCAGAAATGGAGAAGGGGAGAGGTTAGAATGGAAAATGCTACTGAAAACATCTCTGTCCCAAAGGCATCTGCTCACGGCCAAAGGAAAGTGTCTTTGGAGGATATTTAGTGCACCCTCCATCACCTTCTGTTTATTTAAGAGACCAACTAAGCTGCCCGTCTATTCAGTCACACTCAGAACTTCATGTTCAGAGCACCAGACTGCTCTAAGTACTAACTCTTTCCGTGCCATTTCTCTTGTGGAGTGCTGATGGTTTCTCATATCTATACTCTCTCTGCCTCACATTCAAGGAAGCACTAATCACCCTCCAAGAGGATGAAGTAAAGAGATACTAAGGCACTGCCCACTGGGTTTTTTTTTTGTTTGTTTTGTTTTTAAGTAAGTCTCTTTCCCTCTTATTTCAAAGTGTATTATCTCATGATCAGAACTCATTATCACTTGCTTTGAAATTTGCATGGGTATCTAGGTCTCTGAGAAAACATAAACATGATATATAATTAGAAGGTTTAAAAATTACTGCCATGTGTAAAGTAAGACACTAGTGAACTTAGAGAATGGGAAATAGAGTAGCTAGGGTCACCATACCTCAATACTTTTGGAAGTCAGCTCTTCCAATACAATTTTTATACAAAGTTGAAACTTTGGGGAAAAATTTTTACCTTATCTGGGCTCTGAGCCAAAGAGATGGTTTGAAGATTGAGTTCAAAGCTATTTTAGGAGAATCAAACTTCAAATGTGCAGCAAAACTTGGTTCAACTGAGGAATCAAGGGACTCATCTTATCTCAATAGATTTGAACCTTGATTGATGTGATGAAGGTTTGATAAATGTGACTCAAATATCATAATTATGGAAAAGATGAGGGGAGAACAATCACTCTCTCCATGTCCTCATTGATTATGTTTGGCCATCACGTCCAACTCCTAGAAAAGAATACAGTGTCTGGAATGGAACTCACCCATCAGCCCCATCTCATCAAAATTTTAGTGTTATAACTGAATTCAAGTATTAACTACAACAACAAATGTTGAAGGAAAGAAAAACAGCAAAGTGTGCTGGTTGAAGGTGTCCCCAGTAGCTCAGTCAGTAAAGAATCCACCTGCAATGCAGGAGACGCAGATCGATCCTTGAGTCAGGAAGATCCCCTGGAGAAGGCAATGGCAACCCACTCCAGTATTCTCACCTGGCAAATCCCGTGGACGGAGGGCCCTGGTGGGCTGCAGTCCATGGCGTCACAAAGAGTCAGACATGACTGAATAGCCAGAACTGGACTGTGTGCGCTGAACCAACCCTGACCCAATCCTCCCTTTCATTCACCCAAAGCCTAGGTCCATACTATAAAAGTGAAATAATTAAGGGCAGGCCTTAATGGCCTCTTTTTCCGCAAGCCTACTGAAAGAAGAGGGAGCCCTGTGCCAAATGAGCTGGAATGCCACTCAGATGTTAGTAGAAAGATCTTAATGCTAAGATACATGAAAATTCAATCTTTTGTGGTTTGTGGGAATGGAAAAACAAACACCAAATAAGTCCTGGTATTTGGACCACAGCAGTGGGGGACGTTTAGAAAATTCTCCCAAAAAGGCAATTTGGCAAAGACCAAAGAGCTCAAAGAAACTAGCTTGGGAACCTGGTCTACTTGGGAACCTGGCAGAGAGTGCCATCAAAAAGTCTTTGCTCTCATCATGGAATTCATTGCACGTGGTCCCAAACAAAAAGCCGCCGTCTGTAGACAAATGGTGCATTTCAAAGAAATTACATCTACTATAGCTATGCAAGAGTTTCCATCTAACTCACCTAAGAAATCATGAATTTTAGTACTTTTTCACACAATCAATAAAAATTGTTGGAAGTGGAACTTGGGACTGCATATTAATCTTACATCCAGCTCCTTGCTAGCTTTCAACAGCAACTATTCATCTTGTTGAGCTTATAGGAGTGATTTGTTTCATCTGTACACTCCATGCACAGCTAAATATAAAATCAACTTCTATTTAACCAAGTGGACTAACAGCGTGATGCCTATCAGGATAGCCTGCAACCTTGGTGTAACATTGCAAACGCCCGCAACATGTCAGCACGGCAGCCAGACCATTAGAATGTTGCTTAATAATGAACCGTGATTGATAGATTTACTAATAGGAATTTTCCATCTTAAGCTGCTGACAGATCTGGCTATGGTTTCTTTTCCAAACGCTATAACAAATATTCTGCCTTATGTTGAAGTGCTTCAATTACTTAATCCACTTATTGGAAATCAAGTTAAAATTATCCATTAAGCAAATGACTCATTCTCATTCAGCTAAATGAGAAGTGTAAATGGACTTCACCTTTTACAATATGTGAGGGCTGCCACGGTACGTGTTTTACAAGTCTTCATCCATCCTGCTGTTACTGCCTTCAATAATGGAGCTTAGACCCTTAGCAAGTATGAAAAGAGATTGAACGTTGGCTGCCTCCTTCAAAGAGTCAATTTCACTTGATAAGGATATTATTTGTTACCTTCAACTCTGGAGCAACCATACAGAGGAAGAGTAGATCACAACCATTGTCGCCTCTGCAAAAACCATCTGGGCTTTTTAAATCCACCACATTGCTCATGACTTGCCTGGTGGTCCAGTGGTTAAGAATCCGCCTTCCAATACAGGGGATTCGAGCTTGATCCCTGGGGAAGGAACTAAGATCCCACACACCATGGACAACAGAAGACTTGATGCTTTTGAACTGTGGTTCTGGAGAAGACTCTTGAGAGTCCCCTGGACAGCAAGGAAATCAAACCAGTAAATCCAAAAAGAAATCAACCTTGAATATTTATTGAAAGGACTGATGCTGAAGGCAAAGTCCCAATATTTTGAGCCACCTGATATGAAGAGACGACTCATCGGGGAAAAGACCCTGATGCTGGGAAAGACTGAAGTCAGGAGGAGAAGGAGGAGACAGAGGATGAGATGATTAGATGGCATCACCAACTCAATGGACGTGAGTTTGAGCAAACTCCAGGAGATAGTGGTGCACTGTTGTCCATGGGGTCGCAAAGAGTTGGACACGACTTAGATACTGCACAATGAATAATGTTTCTTGTATTCTCTAATTTGTAGAATAATCACTTGCAAATAGCAATTTTCACTTGCAAATTCCTGCACAGAGAGTTTAAAATACTCAAGGTCAGTTCTTGATCCTCACACACAAAAAATCTGTGGGAATTTATGTGGGTGTTTAGATTTAATATGCTACGTGAAAGAGAGTGTGTGTGTGTGTGTTCAGGAGGTTCTTCATACAGAAAAATAATACAGTAAAAGCAGTACTTGAAAAAAATGGCAAATCTGACCCTAGTAGGCTGTTTTCCATGGAGAAGGCAGTGGCACCCCACCCCAGTCCTCTTGCCTGGAAAATCCCGCCGACGGAGGGGCCTGGTGGGCTGTGGTCCATGGGGTCGCTAAGAGTCGGATATGACTGAGCGACTTCACTTTCACTTTTCATTTTCATGCATTGGAAAGGAAATGGCAACCCACTCCAGTGTTCTTGCCTGGAGAATCCCAGGGACGGGGGAGCCTGGTGGGCTACCATCTATGGGGTCGCACAGAGTCGGACACGACTGAAGTGACTAAGCAGCAGCAGCAGGCTGTTTTTCCTAAAGAAAATATCAGCAATAAGAAGGTCATCTAGATGGCAGTATAGACATCTCTTCTTGATTAGATGTCCCACCTCTTCTGCTCACACCCTCACATAATTCCACTTTAAGTGATAGCCATGGGCAGGAAACTACCTCATTAGTGGAAAATGGGTAATTAGAGTCTAGCAAAGGAGTTAGAAAGTAAGTAACAGAGAAAAAAGTAGATTATATGAGGTTACAGAGGAAATAAGGTTTCCTGGTAGCTCAGCTGGTAAAGAATCCACCTGCAATGCAGGAGATCCCAGTTCAATTCCTGGGTCGGGAAGATCCACTGGAAACGGGATAGGCTACCCACTCCAGTATTCTTGGGCTTCCATGATGGTTAAGCTGGTAAAGAATCTGCCTGCAATGTGGGAGACCGAGGTTTGATCCTTGGGTTGGGAAGATACCCTGGAGAAGGGAACAGCTACCCGCTCCACTATTCTGACCTGGAGAATTCCACGGACTGTATAGTCAATGGGGTTGAAAAGAGTCGGACACGACTGAGTGACTTTCACTTCACTTCACGTCACAGAGGAAATAAACAAGATGATGTGATAGGGGAAGCATCTGAGGAAGTGCCAGTGAACTGAATCCTAAAGGTAGAAAGTGAATCAGCTATGGTAAGAGGTGAAAAAAGAACTTTCCAAGCAATAGGAAGGGCTGAGTCAGGAAAATGATCATTGTGTTCAAGCAGCAGTAGGAAAGTTCATGGGGATGATGAAGAACAAGGAGAAGGGTGGTATAGAAAGGAGTTCAGAGAAATAAGGCAAGCGCCCATTTATACAGGCGGCGCTAGTGGTAAAGAAAGTAGAAGTGAAAGTGACTCAGTCATGTCCGACTCTTAGTCTATGGACTTCTCTAGGCCAGAATACTGGAGTGGGTAGTCTTTCCCTTCTCCAGGGGATCTTCTCAACCCAGGTATCAAACCCAGGTCTCCCACATTGCAGGCAGATTCTTTACCAACTGAGCCACAAGGGAAGCCCAAGAATACTGGAGTGGGTCACCTACCCCTTCTCCAGGGGATCTTCCTGACCCAGGAATCAAACTGGGGTCTCATGCATTGCAGGTGGATTCTTTACCAACCGAGCTATCAGGGAAGCCCCCAGTGGTAAAGAAGCCTCCTGCCAAAACAGGAGATGTAAGAGACACAAGTTCGATCCTGGGTCAGGAAGATCCCCTGGAGAAGCGTATGGCAGCCCACTCTATTCTTGCCTGGAGAAGCCTATGGAAAGAGGAGCCTGTCGGGCTACAGTCCATGGGGTCGCATAGAGTCGGACACGACTGAAATGATTTAGCACACAGATTACATAAGATCTCACAGATCTCACAGCAGTGGAAGGCTTTTGAATGGGCTTGAGTGGAGGAATAACGTGACTTCACTTGCATCAATAAAGGATATTCTGGCTGTTGTGTAGAGAAGCTCAAAGATGAAAGCAGAGCAGCAATTCAGACAAGATAGGGAATAAGCATAAGGCAGAAAATTTTAGCAACTCAGGCCAAACCAGGATTTCAGAAGTCTAGAGAAGTGGGTAGAGGGGTGAATAGTCAGAGCTCAGCACTGTAGCGATTCTGGAAATGCTAATGGTCTGTCAGAAATTCCCTAAGGTTGAACAGCCAGGGAGACAGGAAGATGAACTTAGAGCTGTCCATGGGGGAGACGATTCATGAGCCCCACATACTAAGGAAACAGATGCTCCAAGTACATTAGATACAAGCCACACTATTTAATATTTACAGCAGTTGTAAAGTTACATATGTACTGCCTACTTGAATCCTCACAACATCTCTGCCAAGTAGATATAATGGTTATCAGGCTTGCTTATAGGTGAAAAAAAAGAACTGATTTAAATAAGTATGCTGCTCTAGACAATGAAAGGAATAGTCCAACTATACCATTATGGAAAGATGTGCATGCGTGTTCACTCACTTCAGTCATATCTGACTCTTTGTGACCCTATGGACTGTGGCCCACTGAGCTCTTCTGTCCTTGGGATTCTCCAGGCAAGAATACTGGAATGGGCTGCCACGCCCTCCTCCAAGGGATCTTCCGGATCCAGGGATCGATCTCCTGCTTTGCAGGTAGATTCTTAACCACTGAGCCACCAGGGAAGCCCCTTTATAAAGGTCAGTTCAGTTCAGTGCAGTTGCTCAGTTGTGTCCGACTCTTTGCAAACCCATGGACTGCACTCCAGGCTTCCCTGTTCATCACCAACTCCTGGAGCTTGTTCAAACCCATGTCCATCGAGTCGGTGATGCCATCCAACCATCTCATCCTCTGTCGTCCCCTTTTCCTCCTGCCCCCAATCCCTCCCAGCATCAGGGTCTTTTCCAATGAGTCAGTTCTTTGCATAACGTGGCCAAAGTATTAGAGCTTCAGCTTCTGCATCAGTCTTTCCAATGAATATTCAGGACTGATTTCCTTTAGGATGGACTGGTTGGATCTCCTTGCAGTCCAAGGAACGCTCAAGAATCTTCTCCAACACACCACAAAATCATCAATTGTTTACTAAGCTTTCTGTGTGGTCCAGCTCTCACATCCATATATGACTGCTGGAAAAACCATAGCTTGACTAGATAGACCTTTGTCAGCAATGTCTCTGCTTTTTAATATGCTGTCTAGGCTTGTCATACAGTCCACGGGGTTGCAAAGAGTCAGACACAACTGAGCGACTGAACTGAACTGAACTGAGGTTTGTCATAACTTTTCTTCCAAGGAGAAAGCTTCTTTTAATTTCATGGCTGCAGTCATCATCTGCAGTGATTTTGAAGCTAGGAAAATAAAGTCTGACTGTTTCCATTGTTTCCACTTCTATTTGCCATGAAGTGATGGGACCGGATGCCATGATCTTAGTTTTCTGAATGTTGAGTTTTAAGCCAGCTTTTTCACTCTCCTCTTTCACTTTCATCAAGGGCCTCTTTAGTTCTTCTTTGCTTTCTGCCATAAGGGTGGTTTCATCTGCATATCTGAGGTTATTGATATTTTTTTCAGCAATCTTGATTCCAGCTTGTGCTTTATCCAGCCCGGCATTTCACATGATGTACTCTGCATATAAGTTGAATAAGCAGGGTGACAATACACAGCCTTGACATACTCCTTTCCCAGTTTGGAACCAGTTCATTGTTACATGTCTGATTCTGATTGTTGCTTCTTGAGCTGCATACAGATTTCTCAGGAGGCAGGTAAGGTGGTCTGGTATTCCCATCTCTTGAAGAGTTTTCCACAGTTTGCTGTGATCCACAAAGTCAAAGGCTTTCTCGTAGTCAATAAAGCAAAAGTAGATGTTTTTCTGGAATTCCCCTGTTTTTTTCTATGATCCAACAGATGCTGGCAATTTGATCTCTGGTTCCTTTGTCTTTTCTAAATCCATTGTAAACATCTGGAAGTTCACGGTTCATATACTGTTGAAGCCTGACTTGGAGAATTTTCAGCATTACTTTGCTAGCATGTAAGATGAGTGTAATTGTGCTGTAGTTTGAACAATCTTTGACATTACCTTTCTTTGTGAATGGATAGAAAACTGACCTTTTCCATCCTGTGACCATTGTTAAGTTTTCCAAATTTGCTGGCATATTGAGTGCCGCACTTTCACAGCATCATCTTTTAGGATTTGAAATAGCTCAGCTGGAATTCCATCACATCCACTAGCTTTGTTCATAGTGATGCTTCCTAAGACTCACTTGACTTTGCACTCCAGGATGTCTGGCTCTAGGTGAGTGATCACACCATAGTGGTTATCTGGGTCATTAAGATATTTTCTGTATAGACAGCTGTGTCCTATTTCTCTTGCTAGATCACTGAGGACTGGAACTATGTCTCATTCCTGCTGATAGACTTACTGACTATATTACAAGACCTTATCAGTCAGGAGTTGTTGGGGGTGGACCAGAGAACGAGGGCTGAAAGAACAGTCCTTGATGATTTAATGAGGGGGTTGAATTGCAATAACTCTTTTCCACTCCCCTGCCCAATAGTTCTAAAAGTGTGATCCCCAGATGAAACATCACTGCTGTTGTCAGAAAGGCACGATCTTGGGTCCTACCCCAAACCAGAAACTCTGGGAGTGGGAAATAGCAAAATGAGGGTTAACCAGCCCTTTAGGTGATTCTGATGCTGGTTCCCGTTGAGGACCCCTGCTCCAGTCCAACACTATTTCTCTTGACAAAGAGAAGGGAGAGACAGGAGGGCAGGGAATAGAGAAAAGAATTGAACATGACAGGCTGGAAATGCAGAGACATCAGCCCACAGAGATACTAAAGTATATTTTAAAAAGAGAAGGAAGTGTTTGAGGAGGAGACAAGAACCCCTTCATAGTACCGCACTGGACCGCACTGGACCTCAGGTCCTGTCTGCAGTGTTTGTGATTAGGCAACGTGCAAATGTCTTGATGGCACCAGTTGCCTCATGGAGTAGGTATCTGCAGCTTTAAAAGAGAAAAGGAAGCAAGATAAAACTTCTGTGGAGGGATTTGTACTGTGTGATCCTGTTCCTCCCATCCTTGACAAAGGCTGCATACTTGGCTTCAACCTTGAACTAGACCGATCAGGTTATGTCTTCCAGAGCAGAAGGTTGGACTGGAGAAGACAAAGAAATAGTAGGTGGTCTTTCTGCTCCCTTGAACTGAGAGACCTAGTAAACTTGGTAACGTGGCAGCTACACAGCTGCTGTGTGTAGATAGATTCCAGAAAACAACTGTCCTGTGGAGAAGGCAAAAGGAGCCCATTGCACATTTAGAAATCAGAGATGTTAGCAGTTGTGTGGTTTCCATAACATCTCTGCTTCTGGTTCTACCTTCTATCCTTGGATTCTGTGAACTATTCCTACAGAATCCCAACCAATTCTCCATTTTCACTTGTCAGAATAGTTTTCTACTCCTTAACGCCAAAGGATTCCTGTTACCTGAGTGTCAAATACTTCAAGTTTTATACCTGTATCAACATTTATTTTGAGTCATATTGAAGCCTGCCTGCCTTGGTAAAGATGAAGGAGACCCAGGTCATCTTACCACTCAGAAAGAAAGAGTCCCAACACCTTTGTCTCAGCACCTACCTTTATGTTCAGTTTGACGTCACTCCTAAAAGCAGTAGTTATAAAAAAAAATAGATTCTAATAACTTTTCTCCATCTCTTATTCACGTGAGAGTTGAAAATGGCCTAAGCTAATAATAAAGCTTCCAAATTTCCATTTCTTCAGCAGAACTTGAATGCACCTGGAGCTCTCTTTCAAGTTAATAGGAGCCCTAAATGTAAGCTGGCTATGCAAAGCGGCACAAAAAGCTGGCACCCCATCACAAGTGTTCTCCGTATGTGAGCCCTTGGAAGGTGTGGTTGAGCAAAAGGAAGGTGTTAATGCTTAATGTTCAATTTCCTTCTTTAGTAGATTCAAACTGTACCCACATGGTCTCATAAAAGGCTTAATTCACATTTCTCTGAAATTGCAAAGGCAGGATCCTTAATTATCTGGCATATGGAAAAACCTATATAAAACCAAAGCAAATTGTATTTTAGAAGTGAGGATAATGGATTAGGAAGGTCAAGATTAGCATTTTTTTTTTTTTTAGCTGAACACATATTTAGGAAAATGTATCCCAATTATTTATTTTTCTAAAAATCTTACAAGAGCCCTGTGATGCTTTCCTGCTTCTAAAACATTTGTCATGCATTCAGACAGCAACTAATATATGCTGGTCCCATCAACAACAGCCTTCCTTATCACTGAACTGTGAAATTTCCTTGTGGGTGGAATTTCTAATTTCACAACTCCAAAAACAGGTGGATCACTCAAAACTGAAAACATTCCATAAACTTTAAAATGTATCCCTACAACTATCACTGTAGTTATCCTTTATTCAATATATTTCATGATATCTTTATTAAGCATCCATCATCTGCCAAGCATAGAGCTCATTGATCACTTTGTGCCCAAAGAGGAGACGAAGAAAAATGAAAGAGCGCTTAGAAGTGTGAAAATAGCTATGGTAGCCCAGAGGAGGAACAATGCAAGAACTCATTCATGGTGCTTAAAATGAAGAATAGTGTGTATTTTCATCATCGGGTCTCTGTTAATTTTTGAGACTGTGGGTGAATTCAACTGACTGAGCATCCATGGATATCTCAGGAACTCACGCATGCTGGTTCAGAGGAGTGTTTAGTCAACCCTTTTGCTTTGGTCAATATTCTTAAGGAAACAAATATCAAAGGATAGAAGATATCCTATTTTGTAATTAGGATTGTTGTTCTGTTTCTCAGTCATGTCTGACTCTTGGCGACCCCATAGACTACAGCACGTCAGCCTTCCCTGTCCTTCACTATCTCCCACATCTTGCTGAAACTCATGTCAATTGAGTCGGTGATGCCATCCAACCATCTCATCCTCTGTTGCCCTCTTCTCCTCCTGCCTTCTATCTTTCCCAGCATCAGAGTCTTTTCCAGTGAGTCAGCTCTTCGCATCATGTGGCCAAAGTATTGGAGCTTCAAATTAGAAAAGAATTTATTTTTAAATGGAGGGGTTGTAGTAAGCTTTTTAAGTAGAAGAAATGAAGTGAGTGGACATTATGTCACCATTCTGAAAAAAAAAAAATCGAACGACTTTTTCATCAGTGGCCATACCAATTAGTAGTGTGTGTGCATGTGTGTGTGTGTGTGTGTGTGTGTGTGAGATGGAGGTAAGCAGCCGGTTAAACAAATCACCCCAAAGAGCCTGTGTCAAGTGTTTGATGTCTTTCCATCTCATATTTTGAGCCTTAATGAGCAGACAGGAGGGAGGTTTGTGTGGAGTGGTCAGGAGGCAGCATTGGCAGCACGTGAAGGACCAAAGGGCCCAGGGCCAGGGTGTGTAGTTCTAGAAGTCAAATGAGAATGTTTTGTTTTTAAGTGCATTTCCCTCAGAGAGGGAGAAGAGATGGCGGGGAAGCGGTCTGTGCAGCTAGAGGATAAACAAGGAGCTATTTCTGGGAGCACTGATGTCACCAAAAGATTTGGGAATTTCTATTGTGACCCGCTTAGCTTGATTCATATAAAACATGAGACTTAAAATATTGAACACTTGACAGAGGTTCTTTGGGGTGGATGGTTTAACCTGCCACCTACCTCCATCACACACACACACACACACACACACACAGATACACACACACACACTATACTAGTCTAATTTCTATGGGTACTAGTGAAAAAGTTATTTTTCTTTTTTCTAGTTGTTGCAGAATAGAGGCTTAATGAATGGGATATCTTGAGACTGTTAATCTGACTGCTCACCACTAAGATTAACTAAAGGTGAACAAGACTAGAAACAGGGAATGTGTAGGGAAATTTTAAGTAGTGTAGGCATGAGATGAAAGAGACACCGATGTGAGAGGTGGCCGTAAGGACAACAAGGGAAGATCCCCGGGACGTGGACTTAGGTACCAGCGGGAGAGGCGGAAGAAGGTTGAAAGATTTGGGGCTTCCAAGCTTTGGGGCTTTGTTGCATAAACCTAGCTCTATTCTTGGAGGTCTGCCACATTCCCAAATCTGCTTGCAAAACCGTGTTCCCTTTCTGTTCCCCTTCTTTTCGCTCTTTGATTTTTGCTCAGGGATCTGCCTAGGAAAGTTGCATACCCTTGGTTCACTGAGATAAATTTTGAAAGGCTTTTTGAAAGATCAATCTGATGAACATGTTTTCCCAAACCTCCCTAGATTTCATGCCTTCTTCTCTCAGCTGTCTGGGTTCAAAGAGCAAGAATCAAGCTGTTCCGCTTTGTTTCTTACTATGACGTGAGAATCTGTTGGAGCACTAAAAGGAAACCTCAGGAAGGCTCTTGGTGACCCAGACTGTGAGCTTTCGGATCACTCAAATGCCCAGAAACTCTGAGGCAAAGCCTCAACTCTGGACTCTTAGGGCCTTCCAGCTGTGTGCAGCAACTCACAGCTTCCTTAAAGCCTTCAGACGTGAAACTGACCGGCGGTTATTCCAGCCATCACCAAGGGAGTAGATTCAAGTTAAAAATGCAGCTCATCGTAATAAATAAAGGTTGAAAGGTCGAAACAGAGGAGAAAATGGGAGAATGTAGGGATAAACAGAGAGAAGATAAACTCAAATTCCCACACATTAGTGAGAAAACTTATAGAGGTCACTAAATCCTCCATAGCTGCCATATTTTCTTTCTGCCCACAATTTTTGAATTGATCTCTCGCAATGTTTTCCACTGAGCATCATGAAGCCAGGCAAACCAAAACTATGGTGAGCTATTCCAACAGGAGACAGCTATGTGAGCTTCTTGGTGAAGAATGGTTGATATAATCGGGATCCATTTCTAGTTACTGGCATACCAGGCCAGGGGCAGAGGGCACTTTTCTGCGTGGGGAGAGGAAAAGCCAAAGGCAACTATTAGAAGAGACTATTATACAATTTCAAGCTAACATATGGAATCAATAGCCAACATGAGCAGCTGTGCTCAGCTGTGGAGAAGCCTGAAATGGGGTAGTCGCGTTGTAACCAATAAAACGAATTATTGACTAAAAGAGAAAGCGTGTGTGTGCAGAGAGGGGTCTCCAATGCGAGATTAAGAGATGCCTTTACTCTCAAGGAGCAGAGCACCAGGAAACAAACTGGGTCATGGTTTTCTCCTTGATTGACAGGAGGAACGTAGGAGAGCCAGCATCTTGGAGAAAAGGTCTGGAACCAGGGTGACACGGTTAATCTCAGACTCCAGGCTCGCTGGCAGTACCAAACACTCTCCCTGCCCAAAATCAGAACAAAGCATAATAAGGCTTTACTAAGACATCTTGAAATATCCAAAAGTTATGCATGATGTGGAAAGAAAATCCGAATAAGAGGAAGGACCTGTATCGTCTAAAAACAGAGTCATCTGTTTCCTATGAACTTAGACTTGACCACTGACACATTTCACTACTGGAAAACAGAAAAATACTCGTATGGATCCTGCTGAAAGAAAACATTGGTTTTGTGTGTTTTATTTTTTCACGTGAACATCCACTGGGGAACCAATAGCTTGGATTATATTTCCTCTGTGTGCCATGACTTTTGATGTGTAGTCTAATCCCAAGAAGTATACTCAAGCCCGCCACATAGCCATCTAGAAAATAGAAATAAAACCCCTTTAAATAACCAGGCAAATTTACTAGGGCAGCAAATAGAAACATAGGAAGCTTTGTAAAGTATTATAAATTTCATGGAAGGAAACTAAATACACGTTTCAAATATCATATGGATTATTTCTAAGAATAATGGTGTGTGTATACAGCAGTCTTCAATTCTTTTTTTTTTTTTTTTAGGTAGTGATTTTTTTTCTTTACTAGAGTGCTAAATAACTGCTATTCTGTTTTTTCAAATAGTGCTGTTTTCTTTATTAGCGTGTCCAACATAATTTGCATTCTTTCATGGTAAAACTCACTCCTGTCTGAGCTGATGGACGAAGCATTTGCATGCCTCACAACTGCCTCAGTGAGCTGTGCTGTGACTTCGGAGTTATTTTTGGTGCCTTTTGAGCAAGACCCATGGCCGTGTCAAGCCAAGAACTCTCCTTCCAATGAGAAGCGCATTTTATCTTTCACCAAATGGGATATTTTCCTTGCTCAAACAAGCAGACATCTCTGCACCTGTGTCTAAAACCTCTGTAGAACTCAGAGGTTGTAATCACAGTCCCGAGTGAGAGAATATTGCCCGTGTACCAGGCCATCTCCGATCCTCTCCATCAATTTTTTGTTGGTTTCTTGCCTGAAGCCATCAATGAGGAACCTCATAAGCCTGAAAAATACCCAGCGCCAAAGCATCGGTAAACAGGTTGTTAAAAATAATTGAAACTCCCATTTCCACTGCCCATTCAGCAACTTTGCTTGCACGTAATTACCCTTCACTGCGCCCCTCTGAGACACGGACAGAGCACGAAGTAGCCACACCGTTTTATAGGTAATTAAAACTTGGCCATCAAATCATAAATTACTTAGAGCTAAAGGCGTGAGTAGCCCTGGCCATAGAAGGGGTCTCATTGACAGCTTCAGAGTGTGATTCTTGTCCTGGATACAGACTGTGTCCAGCTCTTCAAGCCCCTTGTGAGGTGCTCCGTACCTTTCACCTCTCCTGTTAAAGTGAATGACACATTTGCTGATCTGAGCAGTATTCGACCCCTTATTATAGTGAAATGTTTTGCAAGCCCTGCCTCTCATGAGGAGAATGTCCTGCAGGCTAAGAGACAGCTAAAGAGTTCTGGCCAGGGAATTTGGAACAGAACAGTCCAAGGACAGGATAATCACATGCCCACAAGAGACCCAGGTCACATTATTTATCTCTGTCTTTGGTAAAATAGTATTACTTGAACAAGAGGGATGGGGGACAGGGCTAAGCTTCAGTAGCTATTTGTTCTGTGAGGCATTTTGCATGGAGTTTCTGTGCCGGCTGCTTAGTCCCTCAATTGTGTCTGTCTCTTTGTGATTCCTTGGACAGTAGCCCACCAGGCTCCTCTGTCCGTGGTATTTCTGAAGCAAGAACACTGGAATGGGTTGCCATTTCCTTCTCCAGGGGATCTTCCCAACCCAGGGTCTCCTGTGTCTCCTGCATTGCAGGCGGATTCTTTACCCACTGAGTCATCCTAAATACTATTTCCCTGTCCAGCCTCACATCTTTTTCTGCGGGTGCTCAGTTCATTTTGGATTCTCAGAGAACAATTAATTGTAAAAAATGCTTTGCAGCTGCTACACAAATATCTAGACTGTACCAATATCTGTGGACTGAATGTTTTTGCATTCCCTCAAATTCATATGCTGAAACCGAATCTTCTTTGTAATAGCATTAGGAGGGAGGACCTTTGAGGGTTGATTGGGTCCTGAGGGTGAAGCCCTCGTGAACGGAATTAGTGCCATTTTAAAAGGGGCTCCCGAGAGCTCCCTTTCCACCCTGTGAGGACACAAGGAAAAGAGGACTGTCTAATAAACCAGAAAGGGGGCAAAGAAACTGCCAGTGCCTGGACCTTGGAACTCCCAGCCTCTAGCGTTATGAGAAATGAATTTATTTCACTTATAAACCACTTAATTTCTGGTGTTCCATGATAGCCGATGGAGTGGACTGGGATGCCTGATACAGCATTATGCTTACAGCAAGATTTCATTCATCCATTCATATCAGTTCAGACCATCTGGGGTACCAGATGACAGTCTGTGTGCTAGATCTAAAGAACAAACAGTATAGACACCACCTCTGCCTCCAAGGAGTTTAGAGTCAAGCTGGACTTGATCAGTGTCTGAGACCATCCTGTCTGTATCACGTTTGATTACTTTGTCTTGTTTCGTGTTTTTCATAGCGGGCTTCCCAGGTGGCACTAGTGGCAAAGAACCCCCCTGCCAATACAGGAGATTCAAGAGACCCTGGTTCAATCCCTGGGTGTGGAAGATCCCCTGGAGAAGAATCCTATGGAGAGAGGAGCCCAGCGGGCTGCAGTCCATGGAGTCACAAAGAGTCGGACACGACTGAGCGTGCACGTACACAGGCACGTGTTTTTCATCCCATAGAACAATGCATCCTTTAAGCAGTTAACATAAATACTAGGTTTGGTGGGGGCTGCTTGTTTGATTTTTGAAGAGTATGCTTTGGACACAATAAACGTCTCCGCTAATATGTTTTCTTTAAATGCCTTCGATGCCCAAAGAAATTGGGAATGGTTAAATTAAGTGGCTGCCCTGGGCCCTGTGTCTCCTGCAAAGTCTTCTCAGCATATTCCCTGCCTCCTGGCTGCACTCACTTTCTAGAGGACTTCTTGCTGGTTTTCCTACTTAGATTCCAAATCTCCTGAAATCAGAAACTCGTTCGTTGATTTAACATTTATATGAGGACTCACTCTGAGTCTTGTGCGGTGCTGAGTGCTGGGTAAATAGAAACAGAAAAGAAAGTAGCCTGTAAGAAGTTTCTGATTTATAGTTTTCAGCAGTTGTTGTAAGATTAGCACAGAGATTACACTAATAACCCTCAATAAACTGAGTTGCAGTTAAGGAAAAACCTTTGTAATTGCAGTGTGTGTGTGTGTGTGCTCAGTCGTCAAGTAGTGTCCGATTCTTTGCGACCCCATGGACTGCAGTCTGTTAGGCTTCTCTGTCCATGGAATTTTCCAGACAAAAATACTGGAGTGGGTTGCCACTTCCTACTGCAGGGGATCTTTCTGACCCAGGGATCGAACCCACATCTCCTGCATTGGCAGGTGGATTCTTTCCCACTGAGCCACCTGGGAAGCCCTTATAATTCCAGAGTTGTGATATAAGACAAGGGAGGGAGATAGTGAGACTTGTGAGGGAAAAAATGATCTAGCACATCTTCAGCAACTGATAAATAACAACAATAAAAGAAGAGGATTTCTTTTTAACTCTTGCTAGTGTTGGGGTTCTAAAACTCAAAGAATCATCCTGTTTGAAGCTTGTAACTATAAGAAGATATGACATTCACAGTCTTACAGTTAAAGTTGAGTAATTAAACATGCACATTTAATCTTCTTCTCTCATGAAAATCCACTAAAATTATAAGGAATTATTTTTTGAATGGACAGGAAGAATAGGAGGGAACCAAGAGGAAAAGAAAAAAAAAGGAAGATGGAAAGCAGATGATGAAGTGATGAGTAATTTGACTTAGCTGAATATTAAGCCAGCAAAGAAAGTCAAGCACAAAAAACACTTATAACACAGAATATACAATGTTTCAGGGGTTTGGAGTACTAGGTGCCCCTGAAAATGAGAGTAGAGATTGTTCAAAAATAATAAGAAATTACTCGTTACCTCTTACAGAGCTGCTCCAGCCCCTGATTCTACTCTCCTGCCACATCTTTGTTAGAATTCTTTACCACCTTTCAGTACAGCAGAACACTGGAGGTTTATTTCCTGGAGAGAATGAAGTAGGTTCCCTACTTGGATGACTATGACACAGTAGCAGAGTTGAGAGTTAACGGCAGAAAGCTTAGAATGAAATGTAAACTTGTGCACATGGGGTGTGCATGCTCAGAGAGGAGTAGCTCAGCCTTTATCTTCCAGCCTGAGGCTTCCCAGGTGGCACTAGTGGGAAGGAATCCACCTGCCAATGCAGGAGACTCAAGAGATGTGGGTTCTACCCCTAGGTCAGGATGACATCCTGGAGAAGACACGTATGCTTGCCTGGAAAGTCCCATAGACAGAGGAGCCTGGAGAGCTGCAGTCCATGGGGTTACAAAGGGTTGGACGTGACTCAGCAACTAAGCAGACATGCACACACTGGAGACTTCACTAGGCAATCTGAGATCCCCAAGACCGTGGCCTTTGGAGTCACAAGCTCCACCCATGTGACCATAAAACTTTTAATCTAATCCTCACTTTTAAAGACATTAAAATAATAATAAAGTTTAACAGATATTAGAGGAAAGTCACTTACACACAAGTTGGAGACATGCAACAGGGAATCAGTGACCTGGAGGAAACAGATATGGCAAACCACAGCAGAGTACTATTTAAATGCAACAATAAGGAAACAAGTTTTTAAAGCCCCACAAATTTTACATGTCCATAAAAACATTAGTTAAAACTTTAAAGTTCAGTCAGAGAATTGTAAGATAGTTAAAGAATTTCTACAAAGTAGAAAAGAAAGACAAAGAGGTGGAACATAGGCAAATAAAAGATAAGAATATTAGAAAACCAGCTCAGGAAAGCCAATAACTCAATAAAATAAAGCTTCCAATACGTAGAAGAGAAACAAAAAAAAAAAAAAAAGGAAGGAGAAGATTATCAACAAAACAAATAATATTTTCCATAAATGCATAACACAGATTTTCTAGTTAAGAAAGCTTATGAAGGCTCCAGGACAAACAATATAAAAGAATAAGTGATTTAATGGATTGCCATGACACTGTGGTCACAGTGGGGTAAAATAAAATAGCAAAAACTTTCTAGGCAGGAAAAATAAAGTCAACTCCAAAGATTCAGAAATCAGGATAGTCTTGCAGTTCTCTTCATGGCAGTCCAGAAACTAGAAAACAATAAAACACAATACTTTTAAAACTTTGAACCAGAATAGCTTCCAATCTAGAAATCTATACCCAGGAAAACTATGCATCACGTGTAAGGCAAATAAAATTACTTTCATGCATGGAAGGCTCAGTAACATAGCTTGCATGCCCCCTGTCTGAAGAAACTACTAGAGCTTGTAATCTACCCACAGGGAGCAACTGAATCAAGAAAGAGGAGCAGTGTGAGAGATGGGTCATAGCCTGAGATGGAAATTAGTTTATGCTCTGCTAAGTTACAAACTTAGGTAAATTGCTTTACATCTATGAAGCTAGGTTTCCATTTCTGTGAATCATAAATAACAAAAGCAAGCACAACATGGTCATTGTGAGAATAAAGCAAGGTAATATATAGTGCTCCTTTCTCCTTAGCTGAGTTATTTTGTTAATATTGATGATGCTGGCCCATCCTTCTTTCTTTTAATAAATCTCCCTTTTTTAATCTCCTTTGATAATTATTAATTTGTCAGGAAATTCCTCTAATAAGCATTCTATCCATTTACCCCTCAAAACCTTGTTTCAAATCAAAATTATATCTCAATCTATCATGTGGATAGTATTCAAAGATGCCCATATATAAGGGAATCTCTTGAAAATATGTTTCTTTAATGAGGAGATTATGTTTAAAAAATATAATAGACGAAATTTTATATTTTAACCAGTGTTGTTTCATTTTTGCTGTTATGTTCCAGATTCTTCTTGTTTTCAAGGACAAAGTAGGTATTACACAGCAAGCACTCCTATGGCCTTAATTTTTTTTTCAGTGTCTCTTATTTACTGAAAATATTATGAAACAACATCACACTCAGAGCTTTATACATGTTTCCGTTATCCTTCCTTTCTTTTTAACTTTTTTTCTGGAACCTACTTTGATATTGGAAATGAAAATTTAATAAAAATATACAAAAGTCAATGTGTTTTTCAAGGAAATTTAATCTATATGTTCTGATTCATTTCCATTTAAATTATCAAACTGTTACTTTATGAGAACCGTTTGAAATCTATGGAGACTCCTGTGCCATTTAAGCTTTATTTTATTTTTTATTAGAAAGTGCACTCTTGGTTGCCTAATATAAACTTGTCCTGAAGTTTGGGATAAGCCTAATTCCACTGCCCAAACAGATTCTTTTTTTTTTTTTCTCATGTGTTAGTACTTTTAATGTTGTGCACATCAAATTATAGGAAAAAGACAACTATAAACAAGACGCAGTCCCTCTACTTCCATGAACAGCACACGGCATTACAGCAAGCCAAGTTTATGTTCAACCATCAGATGCGGGAGAACCATCAGTTCACTTTGTGATGGGTCATAAAGAATATCTTCAAATCCAATCGTCTCATCGTTACCCCTCAAAATATCCAGTGAAAGGTTTGAGCTTGGAAGAAATGGAAGACGCTGAACCTGCTGCACTGCCTTGAATTCCAAAAATATGGAACACTTCACGATTTGCGTGTCATCCTTGTGCAAGGGCCATGCTAATCTTCTCTGTATTGTCCCAATTTTAGTATATGTGCTGCCGAAGCGAGCACCCAAACAGATTCTAAACTGGAGGTGGTGTGCATGTTCCTTCCTCCTATAATCCCAGACCACAACTTGCAACTCATGATGGAACAAATTGCCCTTGGTTAGCAGTTTCATCTCACTTGATGAGTGTATGCATCTTACACCGTTAGTGTAAGCTAATGGTGAACTTCTTTTGTCGTTTTGCTAGACATTAGAACACAGATGCATGCTTCATTCTCTGATAAACACTCGGTATCACTCCCTCTTGGGTGGTCAGAACACAGTTGCTGGTCCAGTAGGGGACTCAGGGGCTCCTTTGACCCCAGCAGGGGTGCCTAGCTACAGTGAATGTGGACGAACCTTCATCACTAACCGGACACATATTTCTCTAGTCCTCAGTGTCCCGGCTTTAGAACAACGCCCCACTCCTCTGCCTCTTACTCCTCCACTATCCCAGGGACTCAGTAAGAGGGACTGGTTTCTCCAGAGTTATTTGTAGATAAAGCAGAATCCAGAATCACAAGCACTCCCGGAGACCAACAGATTGTACCTTTGGATTTAGGGCCATTCAGAGCCCTGAACCACAGAACTTAGAGCTGCTGCTGCTGCTAAGTCACTTCAGTCGTGTCCGACTCTGTGCGACCCCATAGATGGCGGCCCACCAGGCTCCCCGATCCCTGGGATTCTCCAGGCAAGAACACTGGAGTGGGTTGCCATTTCCTCCTCCAATGCATGAAAATGAAAAGTGAAAGTGAAGTCGCTCAGTCGTGTCTGACTCTTCGCGACCCCATGGACTGCAGCCTACCAGGCTCTGTCCATGGGATTTCCCAGGCAAGAGTACTGCAGTGGGCCCACAGAACTGCAAAAGGTTCCTTGGCTTGAACTCTAACTAGAATTGTTCATCCTCACTGCCTCAGTTCCCCTCTTAGTAAGAACCTTCTTATTCATCTTGCCTCATTTTAAATGATTTTCTTATATCTTTAAAATAATAGTAGTATATTTTTACGTTGCTTAATAACTTCTTTAAAAAATTCATATATTTATTATTACCCCCTTCTTTAAGAAAAACTGTCTGTTCCAATAGAACCTGGTCTAGTCAGCATTTTTCCTACTGAGTATCACCAAGTTATGCTTTTGAAAATAACGATAATTGAGGAATTTCAAATATCTTCTGCAACTTCCAATTTTCCTTATATATTCAGCTCAGTTTTACATTGAGTTATTACGTGCTAATTCTTTGAAAGCTGGAAACCACAGAGGCTCCATGTAGTAAAGCTCTTATTAAACAGAATTTTGGATTCGGTAGATCTTTCTGTATTCCTATTACTATTGTTCTCCGGTCTATCTTACCAGCAACAATAACAATACATGTGATGGCTGACTTGTGTGGAATTCTTAACATGTACAAGGCCCTAAACTTCCTCTCACATTTCTTTCACCATATGCTGTGATGGTTACTATTTTTAAATTTTCTTTCACAGAAGACAAAAACAAGTCTTGCAGCAGTTAAGCAATTCAATAGTTTAAATTATTGTTCGCAAACATTTTGAACATCCCACCTCCAAATGGACAGACTGTCTTTCCTCTGCACTTTGAAGTCAAATGGTCTCAGAACTTGCTTTGCAACAGAGAAAGCTAAGCTTGGAATGTACTGTCACCAAAAAGGTGTTCCTCTTGGGTATCTGCTGTTGCAACACATCAGAACTCAAACCCAGGCATATGTGTGTATTTTGCACACTTAACTATGCATCATTGAGACAATGCATTCACAGAACTTTAGGTGCATCAGTTCATTCAATCCTCACAACAACCCCATTATACAGACAAGCAAAGAGACCTAGTAGGTGAAATTACTCCTCAGTTTATATAGTTATTTAGGGTGGAGTTGGACTTTGTCCCAGAGTCTGGCTCCAAAGTATACCCATGAACTGCTGCTGCTGCCTTTATCTTGTTTTCTCTATAAACAAAAAGGCCTATGTAAGAAAACTGAGTTTCTTTAAAAACAGGATCGATTTATTGAGTTCAAGGCTGAATTTGATCCTCTATAGGGGCAAGTCACTCTGAACATCTGCCTTCTCATCAGTAAAATGGTGATAGTACACAGCACTGAGGGAGGTTTAGAGAAATAACTAAGATTGTGCAAAAAAAAAGTGTCTAGCACATACAAAATATCTTAACTATTATTTTTGTATTGATGTAATTTACCAGCATAAAATCCTCATGCAGAGACCTGATTATGCTACAAGGCAAATCCTCCTCTCTCCCAAATGAAGGAAGGGGGTATCATTTTGTACTTCAGCCTGAGATTTATAAAAGGGCTTAACTCTTTTAGGAACCACTGAGAAATCTGATTGTGATTTTCCACTCTCCCTTTGACTGAGTCGGCTCCCTCGGCCGTGTTATCTCTGCTCTCAGCAACCCATTAAAGACCAGCCAGAGCATCTCAAAGTTCTTTGACTCAGTCAATGAGCTTGTTGCCATGGCAGGCTAACACGAGGTGCCACTGATGATGACTTGATTTCCTCTCGCATCTGAAGTGGAAAGGGAGAAGACAGACTAAATGAAATCCCATCCATCTTAATGAAATACAATTATATTCTCCTTATTAATCATTTAAGAATCAATATGTCTCTTCTTGGTGAACCTCACCAGAATTTGTCATTCCACGCCAGGCCTCAATACATCTTGTCTTGTAGTGATTTTTATAAGTTCAGTCACCTGTGTCCCAGGGTAAATAACCATGTTTTCTTGTACTGCGGGGAGAGGGAGTGCAGCCGTGACAGTGTGGAGGATTGCAGAAGCCCCTCTGAATGTTAAGCAGTAGCTGAATATTGCCTCCGCGTGCATAATGTAAAATGCACCTTGCTTTATTTTTAAGTAGCATGAAGGGAAATGGATTACCTTGGAATCCTTATTATAGCACCATCAAGTGGGGAAAACTCTTGGGTATCCTTACCTATTGAATGCTATCATCTTGCATAGGCTAATCAACATAGTATGTGTATATATGTGGCTGTATAGATATATAGTTGGATCTGGAGATTGAGAGATATAGGAAAATGAGGAAGAATTCCTAAAATGCAATTTACAGTCTGTCTCACTCTACATATACTGCATCAATTTAGCATTTTACTTTATAATATTCACCTGTAAAAAATTGCTTTTGTTTCTATCTTCAGAATATGAACCGAGAAGCTAGAATTGAACTTCCTGCATTCTGTAGCTACCTAACAGCTCTTGTTTAATTAATGAGAACCAAGAAAAAAGAGAAATGGAAAAAAATATTTAAAGAGAAAGAAGTGAAGACAATTTAGGTAGGCATGAAAGAGAAGCAAATGAAGAGAAATACATTATTTTAAAGATTAATTTGGTTGCATAGTGAGAAATAAGTGGTTTTATTTCAACAGGGGATTTTTGCTATTCGTGCTTATTTCAAGTATTACTGAAACTTCCTTAATGAGGAATTGTAGAATAGGCAGAAAAGTTGTGGAGTGTCTGAGTGTATATGTATGTGAAGAGGTTAGTAGGGCTTGGATAACTTTCACACTTAGGTGCCTACAATCTACAGATCTAGTTTTATCTACATCTTCATAGCAATAGTCTTAACAGGACTAAGTTCCTTTTATGATTTAAAAAAAATACAGTAAAATCATCTCTTCTGTTTTTAAACTTGGAGCTTTCCATGAATAAGAAAGATCTGAAAATAAGCATGTCACTACAAAGCAGCCTTTTGGGTGGCTGAGCACAATTGCCCTCCTTGAACAAGTAAATGCACCTGCTGAAGAGAGAAGCCAGCATGCCCAAAGTCAATAAGCTTCGAAGTCAGTGATTTCCAAAAGCAGCTGAAAAATCCAAAAGGATTGGTGCCGCTGGTTCAGCTGCAGCCATTGCTCTAGTAGGTGACGTTAGAGGCCCCACACAGCAGGGACTCTGAGGGTCTGTGTGAGGCTGGCCCCCCTTCTCCTCCAACAGTCTCTGTTCCAACAGCATCAAAACTGTGCACAGTTCAGTTCAGTTCAGTCCCTCAGTTGTGTCCAGCTCTTTACGACCCCATGGACGGCAGCACGCCAGGCCTCCCTGTCCGTCACCAACTCTGGGAGCTTACTCTAACTCATGTCCATTGAGTCAGTGATGCCATCCAACCATCTCATCCTCTGTCATCCCCTTCTCCTTCTGCCTTCTGATCTTTCCCAGCATCAGAGTCTTTTCCAATGAGTCAGTTCTTCGCATCAGATGGCCAGAGTATTGGAGTTTCAGCTTCAGCATCAGTCCTTCCAATGAATATTCAGGACTGATTTCCTTTAGGATGCACTGGTTGGATCTCCTTGTCATCCAAGGGGCTCTCAAGAGTCTTCTCCCACACCACAGTTCAAAAGCATCATCTTTTCAGTGCTTAGCTTTCTTTATAGTCCAACTCTCACATCCATACATGACTGCTGGAAAAACCATAGCTTTGGCTAGATGGACCTTTGTTGGCAAAGTAATGTCTCTGCTTTTTAATATGCTGTCTAGGTTGGTCATAGCTTTTCTTCCAAGGAGCAAGTGTCTTTTAATTTCATGGCTGCAGTCACCATCTGCAGTGATTTTGGAGCCCCCAGAAATAAAGTTTGTCACTGTTTCCACTGGTTCCCCCATCTATTTGCCATGAAGTGATGGGACCAGATACCATGATCTTAGTTTTCTAAATTGAGTTTTAAGCCAACTTTTTCACTCTCCTCTTTCACTTTCATCAAGAGGCTCATTAGTTCTTCTTTGCTTTATGCCACAAGGATGGTGTCATCTGCATATCTGAGGTTGTTGATATTTCTCCCGACAATCTTGACTCCACCTTGTGCTTCCTCCAGCCCAGCATTTCTCATGATGTACTCTGCATATAAGTTAATTAGGCAGGGCGACAATATACAGACTTGACATACTCCTTTCCTAATTTAGAACCAGTCTGTTGTTCCCTGTCCAGTTCTAACTGTTGCTTCTTGACCTGTATACAGATTTCTCAGGAGGCCGGTCAGGTGGTCTAGTATTCCCACCTCTTAAAGAATTTTCCAGTTTGTTGTGATCCACACAGTCAAAGACTTTGGCATAGTTAATAAAGCAGAAATAGATGTTTTTCCAGAACTCTCTTGCTTTTTTGATAATCTGTTCACACACCGGCCCTAAACCAGACACCCCAATAAGGTCTGGAGAATTAATTAAATCATGTGATTGGTCCCTTAGTGTTCCAGATCAAGGGTGAAATCCAAGAAACCTATGACTAAAACAACACAAGGCCTTTGGCCTTCCGATCACCTGCTATGCCACATTCCCCCTTAATCCAGGGGCTTCCTCCTTCTCTGGGTTTCCAGCTACAGCTCCTAGCCTTGAAGAGTTTCCTCCTCCACAGCTCTCTCTCAAACCCATGTGTATCACAGGAAATCCAGGGTCACCTAGCTGGGTATGAAGAACAAATGTCATTTGCACAAAAGAAAGCTGATGAACAAAAGATGAAAAGGCCTTGGGATCAGCCTCTAAAACGTGTGCTCCTGCCCATATTTTTAATGGATCCCCAGCTCTCTTCCCAGAAGCTTTCCTGGGTTCCTTTGAACAAAAAAATACCACAATGAATAGTAGTGGTGAGAGTGGGCACCCTTGTCTTGTTCCTGATTTCAGGGGAAATGCTTTCCAATTTTCACCATTGAGGGTAATGCTTGCTGTGGGTTTGTCATATATAGCTTTTATTATGTTGAGGTATGTTCCTTCTATTCCTGCTTTCTGGAGAGTTTTAATCATAAATGAGTGTTGAATTTTGTCAAAGGCTTCTCTGCATCTATTGAGATAATCATATGGTTTTTATCTTTCAATTTGTTAATGTGGTGTATTACATTGATTGATTTGCAGATATTAAAGAATCCTTGCATTCCTGGGATAAAGCCCACTTGGTCATGGTGTATGATTTTTTTTAATATGTTGTTGGATTCTGTTTGCTAGAATTTTGTTAAGGATTTTTGCATCTATGTTCATCAGTGATATTGGCCTGTAGTTTTCTTTTTTTGTGGCATCTTTGTCTGGTTTTGGAATTAGGGTGATGGTGGCCTCATAGAATGAGTTTGGAAGTTTAGCTTCTTCTGTAATTTTCTGGAAGAGTTTGAGTAAGATAGGTGTTAGCGCTTCTCTAAAGTTTTGGTAGAATTCAGCTGTGAAGCCATGGTTTTGAAAGTTTTGGCCACAGCAATCAGAGCAGAAAAAGAAGTAAAAGGAATCCAGATAGGAAAAGAAGAAGTGAAACTCTCGCTGTTTGCAGATGACATGATCCTCTACATAGAAAACCCTAAAGACTCTACCAGAAAATTACTAGAGCTAATCAATGAATATAGTAAAGTTGCAGGATATAAAATTAACACACAGAAATCCCTTGCATTCCTATACACTAACAATGAGAAAAACAGAAAGAGAAATTAAGGAAACAATACCATTCACCATTGCAACAAAAAGAATAAAATACTTAGGAGTATATCTACCTAAAGAAACAAAAGACCTATACATAGAAAACTATAAAACACTGATGAAAGAAATCAAAGAGGACACAAACAGATGGAGAAACATACCGTGTTCATGGATTGGAAGAATCAACATTGTCAAAATGGCTATACTACCCAAAGCAATCTATAGATTCAATGCAATCCCTATCAAGCTACCAACGGTATTTTTCACAGAACTAGACCAAAGAATTTCACAATTTGTATGGAAATACAAAAAACCTCGAATAGCCAAAGTAATCTTGAGAAAGAAGAATGGAACTGGAGGAATCAACCTGCCTGACTTCAGACTCTACTACAAAGCCACAGTCATCAAGACAATATGGTACTGGCACAAAGACAGAAATGTAGATCAATGGAACAGAATAGAAAGCCCAGAGATAAATCCACGAACCTATGGACACCTTATCTTCGACAAAGGAGGCAAGGATATACAATGGAAAAAAGACAACCTTCTTTAACAAGTGGTTGTGGGAAACTGGTCACCACTTGTAAAAGAATGAAACTAGAACACTTTCTAACACATACACAAAATA